>NC_143027.1:30287500-30487500 GCF_057628025.1 Oncorhynchus mykiss | reverse complement strand
AAACAGAAACATACATTAATTGATGTACACACAAACAATGAACATATTCACACAGACACATTCTCCCTCTCTCACACATATACACATACAAACCCACAAGAAATACATTTGGGATTTCTGCAAGGACACAGTGCAACAAATTCCAACAGCTTATCCCAAATTACATAGCTGCTAATAGGCTGCTCCCCAAGGAGAGGGATCCATGAGCCTGTCAAGAGGGAAAAGCTCCTATCAGGTCTGGATGGGCACAGTGTGATTAGGTCAACGATCCCATTTAAAACCATCCTCACAGCACCACCATCAGCCTGCACAGGCTCACACACTGATACAGATCCTCCAATTCACAAGCCCCCTGCACTACTTATGAACAATCTTTGGAGAGGTTTAGCCATGGAAGATGGAGGAAAAGGATAGTTGGGAAAGTAATGCACTAAATGAGAAAAACAGCTGCTCCTAGGGATTCTGGGAAAATCCAAAAGACAACAGCCCAATTTTTCCGTTATATGAAAACTATCTTCAGCAGAGATCCTCTGAGACACACTGTCAACAGCCAGCCAGCTTGAACAGAGGAGAAAAAGAGAGAGAGAAATCTTTGACATGTATGAAGTGAGTGTATTTTAGGAGGGAGGGAGGGAGGGAGGGAGGGAGGGAGGGAGGGAGGGAGGGAGGGAGGGAGGGAGGGGGGGAGGGGGGGAGGGAGGGAGAGGTGCGATGAAGGTTGAAGAGATGATATCACAGAAAAACTATTGTACATAGGTCTGCTTAAGAGCATTCATCACAGTGGTTAACTCCATGCAGACCCTGTGTGACTTCCAAAATCCCTGGGACGTGGAAGCCCTCACACATGCCGATTAAGGTAACGCTCTGTCTCCCTAAAGCCTGATAACTGGCTGTCAGTTGGGGAGGCTGCAGACAAGACATATGTGTGAACCCTCACATTGCATGATAGATCCTAACTCTTCATGATTCTGACAGGGATGTTTTTTATTTATACAGTATATATGGCAGGAGTTTAGGACTGTGTACAGAGGTTTTATTTGTAGGACAGTGTGGACTAAGTGCAAGGGGCAGTCACAGTGTTCTGTGTGCTGACCACCAGTGCATAGGATGCAGACAGACAGACAGACAGAGTGTACAGTATCTGCATGTGTTAGCAGCACAGTCACTAACAAACACAGATGCTTACATTAGCAGTGACAGGTATACTGCAGAGACGCTAACTATCACAGACGCATGCCTCAGTGTCATAAACACTCACAGGGTGGGTGCACTCCATTAACCCATTATAGTCTAAGCCCTGTCTAAGCCGGGGGAGGGGGAGGGGGGGGGTTCTACTAAGCTATGTGGAATTGTTTTAAGAAGGTCATACCAAGGATCATTTTGCTATTTGATTTAGAATTTTAAGACCCCTTGAAGTATATAAAAAAAAATGTATTTGGCCTTAGTTATATTAGCCCATACAAACGCATTGAATAAGAGATTAACTACATGGAACAACAGATAGTCCCCAACAAAAAGGATGTTTGTTCTGAAGTGTCTGTTCTATATCCAAGATATATACTTTTTACATGTATTTAACCCCTTATTTTTGGCACTAAACAGTCCATATATACTTCCATTAATTTGTTCAACTGGTACCGCGGGACCTTCAGACGAGTCTTGTGAGGCAAAACAACTAACATAGAGCAAAACAACTAACATAGAGCAAAACAACTAACATAGAGCAAAACAACTAACCTAGAGCAAAACAACTAACATAGAGCAAAACAACTAACCTAGAGCAAAACAACTAACCTAGAGCAAAACAACTAACATAGAGCAAAACAACTAACATAGAGCAAAACAACTAACATAGAGCAAAACAACTAACCTAGAGCAAAACAACTAACATAGAGCAAAACAACTAACGTAGAGCAAAACAACTAACATAGAGCAAAACAACTAACATAGAGCAAAACAACTAACATAGAGCAAAACAACTAACCTAGAGCAAAACAACTAACATAGAGCAAAACAACTAACATAGAGCAAAACAACTAACATAGAGCAAAACAACTAACATAGAGCAAAACAACTAACCTAGAGCAAAACAACTAACATAGAGCAAAACAACTAACATAGAGCAAAACAACTAACATAGAGCAAAACAACTAACATAGAGCAAAACAACCAACATGTACTTGTTCATGAGAGTCTCACCCTTCCACAGAGGGGTCATATTACTGTGTAGCCCAAACTGTTAGGACGTTATAGACAGAAGTTGGCAGATCGGCTGTACCGACTTCAGACGAGTCCCAAGACGCTTGTGTAGGATTGAGACGCATCCAATGCAAAAAAAAACGGATATCTCTAGCTTAAAATCTAGCTTATTTTTTACCCCTTTTTCGTTATATTGAATTGGTAGTTACAGTCTTGTCCCATCGCTGCAACTCCCATACAGAGGTCGAGAGCCATGCGTCCTCTGAAACACAACCCTGCCAAGCCACACTGCTCGCTTAACATGGAAGCCAGCCACACCAATGTGTCGGAGGAAACACCATCCAACTAGCGACTGTGTCAGCGTGCATGCGCCAGCGAGCATGATGGGACAAGGATATCCTGGACAGCCAAACCCTCCCCTAACCCAGATGACGCTGGGCCAATTTTGCGTCTCCCAGTCGCGGCCTGCTGTGACACCTCCCAGGATCAAACCCGGATCTGTAGTGACACCTCTAGCACTGATATGCAGTGCCTTAGACCACTGCACCACTCGGGGGCCCCTAAACACATTTTTTTGATGGGAATGTTTTATTATGCTAATTAGATTTTCGCGGGGGCGTGGACATCGACTCCATGGGGTTAAAGGCATCTGGCACAGCAACACAGACCTAGAGGGTGAGCTCCCAAATACACACACGGACTGTACACACTTGCACACATATTTAACATGCAGACATGTATGCACCTCGCCATCACCCTTACACATCCCCACCCTGCCCTCTGTCCCATTGCCCCCACTAACCATTCCTCTCCCACTAGGCCCTCTGTCCTTACTGGCCATAGAGACAACAGCTTATTTGTGAGATCTCATCACATGGATCTGGGTCTCTTCTCTCTCTCTCTCTCTCTCTCTCTCTCTCTCTCTCTCTCTCTCTCTCTCTCTCTCTCTCTCTCTCTCTCTCTCTCTCTCTCTCTCTCTCTCTCTCTCTCTCTCTCTCTCTCTCTCTCTCTCTCTCTCTCTCTCTCTCTCTCTCTCTCTCTGAGTAAATGTTAATGTGCATCCATGAATTGATGTTTGTGTGAGTAGTGAGTATTTCTGCATCTGAGTATGTCTGGACATCTTAGAGGCATGAGAGGGACAGTTGAGGGGGAGACAGTGGAACACAGGCTCAGTTGGGGTGTTTGACGTTGTCAGGGTTGTGTGAGCGGGTGACAGGTGCTGTTACCTGTCAATGATGACCGGGTCAGAGGGCGTCTCGTTGCGGTTTCCACAGCTTTTCTTCTCACAACAGCGACTGTGTTCCAAAAGAACAACCAGAAAACACAACAACACAGTGAGTGAAACAAACCAGCATGACAGGACTGATCTTTCCTTTGGCTCGTCCACCGTTCCAGACTGCACTGATCCAGGGAAACAAAAAGGGTAAAGGAGAGGAGGGGAGAAAGAGACAAAAGAATAAAAGAAAGGGGAGAAAAGGTACAACAACGGACCATACAAACAGGGAGACATTATTCAGAAGTGAAAAGCCAGCCTGGCAATCTGTCACATTGATTTCGAAATCAAACTCAACCCCCACCCAATCACCCACAGACAAACACATCAACACACACACACACACACACACACGGCATCCTACAATTCGTCAGCAGTCCTGTCTGTGGAGCCTGCTGGCCCCCCCGGCCCACCCTCCAAGTCCCCTCCGCTGCATAACAAAAAGTGCCCCCACCCCTAACCATCTGCCACTCCTACACCTCGCTTCACCCCTCTCGTGTCCCAGCTTGGCCCTGCCCCCCTCTGCCCCCCCCTCCGCCCCCCTGTCAGACGGCCTCACTCCCCAGCTGTGACGCTTGCCCTCTGCCTCCCCGGCTCTGTTATTAGCCAGCTGTGAGTCACATTCGGGCATCTGTTGGCTAAACAATGGCAAAGCCCACTCAGTCTTAGCCCCTCTTCCCCTGCCAAACCCCCCTCTCCTTCCCCCTCCTGCCCTCAAACCCTGGGTCACTGCCCCACTTCCCCAGCAGTCACTCGCTCTCTCCCTCTGTCCCTCTCTTCCTACCTCCATACCTCCAAAAACATAACATGCATAGTGAGGAAGCCCAGTCTTACTAAAGCACCATAACGGCAGCCCTCTTCTTTCACCCTGACCCATTGCTGCCACACTGTCTTATGCCTTCTACACATTACGCATAGTTTCCATGAACTCTGTTAGAAACTAAAGCTTTCAGAAATCAGAGAAACTACTCTAATTCGTATGTTTCAACAGGGTTCCATTGTGGACCGTTGTCCACGTAAAACATAAGGGGCTGGGGTGGTGATGGGGGTTGGGGGGGGGGGGGGTAATTATACCCTGAACATGTTTCAGTGGAGGTTCAAGGAAGTCTGGCCCCCGTAGCTCCCCATGTCCGTGAGGGATGCTCCAGAGAGAAACAGGAGCTGGTAGGGGACTCGGGGGCTACAGGAGAAGGCGGCAGGGGGCTCACACTGTAACAAGCCTGAAGACAGACAGGCTATACTTTCACTTCAACCCCATTCAACCCCAGTCTTATTTTCAAATGGTATACCACATGTCAGACACATCAAGACAAAACAAAGAGACATGGGTGATGGATATTTTGAAGAATATGATTTCCTCCATCTGTTTGTGTGTGTGTGTGTGTGTGTGTGTGTGTGTGTGTGTGTGTGTGTGTGTGTGTGTGTGTGTGTGTGTGTGTGTGTGTGTGTGTGTGTGTGTGTGTGTGTGTGTGTGTGTGTGTGTGTGTGTGTGTGTGTGTGTGTGTGTGTGTGGCTCACCTGCACATAACCTCGTGAGTGAGCAGAACACGACACATTTCAGGATTCTTGTTCTGTCCCTCATATGCTATGGGCTGAGAGAGAGGGAGAGCGAGTGATGGGGGAATTAGATTTCATGTGCAATCAATCAAGCTGTAATCAGGAGTTCCACAGCAGGCTAAATCCAGTCAAGGCAAACAGGGCTCCTTACCTGTTTAGTGACTGAGTCAATAAGTCGTGCATAAAGATCCTGTTCCGTACGAACCCCTGCACACAGACACATACACAATCAGTAAAGGAAACTAAGCTGGACTCATCTCACAACGACAACCTAATCCTGAAGGGATGGGATATGAGTGTTTTAGACGGGACATTTATTTGATTCCCAGAATGGCCATTCCCTGGGTCATAAATACAGGTCAGATGAGGAGCAGTGGAGGGCTTTAGGCGCTATGGGATCTGACAGAGAGCCTCCCAGCATGCTTTTAGAAAACACCTGAACCTTTGGTCTCTGGGTGCTTCAAAACTACTGGTTTTACTTCCTTGAAAGCTGCCGTCGATGTAATGAATTGCGTCTGAAGAGCACCACGTTTTATCTGAGGGATTTTATTATGAAGCCAATGCAGAATGCTACTTTTAAAACGGGTTCCTTTCATCAAAGTCTCAATCTGGAGGCCTTTGATATGGCTTGGGGGAAGGGAGGGTGTAGAGGCAGGCATGTGTGTACAGTGTACAGTGTATGTGTATGAGTGTGTATGGTGGGGGTCTTTCTGGTACATGTCTTTTATCTCCTCTCCCATGGGTGCCACGGCGATATCAGAGGAGGGGCAGTGGAGGCTAATGGGAACCAGAAATCTCTTTGCATATCCCTTATCTGATGTCGTAACACCCTGTGGGGCACTGTGTACCTTGTTTCCCTGTTTATGGGCAAGGAAGCGGCTCCACACACAACTAAATCTGGGGCTCAAAAAACTCTGAAATTGGATGAGTGGATAGATATTTAGAAGAAGGGTGAGGTGGGATGAGAGGCAGAGGAAGTGACAGGGAGAAGACCACTGGGAGAGAGAGGGGGGGGGGGGGGGGTTCAAGTGGGCTTTTTGCTCTCATATTTGGAACGCATGAGAAGTGGTTATGTCCATATCATGTCCATTCCATGACCATACCATTAAGATGCGGAATAGTTTTTGGTCTGTAGTCCGGCTCAGGACAACCTGTTCCTCCTCCCACTCTGAAGTGGTCAGACACTAAAATGTCTCTGGGACAAAGAATCAAGAGACATGAAACCACACAGAACATCAATACCCGAGTGGCCACGTTCTCACACTGACATGAATGGGACATGCTGCTATCTGATGCTATGGCTGATGATTTGAAGGTGCACTCACCATTGCTGTAGAGGAGCTGTATCTTGTAGTGCGTGCCGTTGTTGGTCTTTTCTCCCGTCTGCTCCTTGGAATGAGACGACAACCAGACAAACAGACAAACAGACAAACGCACAGATGCAGTCATGCAGTTATAGCACCGGTGAGGGCACAGTTAAGCACAGTTAAGTACATCTGGGCATCACTAAGCACAGTTAAGCAGAGTCAGGCTCCTCTAATCCTGCACTTCATCCTTCCCTGGGAGTGGTGTGGGGATCTCAGGGTTGTAGGCTCAAACCCCCAGATGGGACCCTGCACTGGGCTCCAGAGCTGGGTGCTTAACCTTGAGTTAGCTCCTCTTTTTAGAAGTTGAACTGCAGCACATCTGACGTGAAATCCTAAAGCCGTGGGATCTGTATGATCAAATGAAATAGAGTGTACCCATTATCATGTATGCTATGAAACAGTGAACGTGTGCATAAGCTCGCGTGTGTGTGCGTATGTGTGCATGTGCGCAATGTGTCTGTCTGTGTGCGTAGGCCTACTCTGGATATTCCAGTGAGTGGAAACGACTGTAGTGCTGCGAGAGTGAGCAGCAGTTCGACCTTGACAGAGAGACTTCCCTTCCTCCATCCTTTCTTCCCCATCCTTTCTTCCCCCATCCTTTCTTCCCCCTGGCTCTACACCACCCTCTTTCATTTTATCCATCTCTTTCTTTCCCTTTCCAGTCTCTTGCTAACTGGTCTCAAAGGAATCCTCCCTGGTCCAATAACCCAGGGAGCCGTCATCTCTGAGCAAAAAGAGAGGAAGACAGAGATAGGGAGAAAGTAAGAGATAAGAGAGGAAGGAAAGAAAGAAATGAACATATTAAGAGAGATGAGCGAAGGTAAGAAAGAGAGAAATATACCATTTACAGTAGAGACTGGAACATAATGTTTAGTAAATATTCACAGAGGAACATTTATATACTCGTATCACCCTTCTACCTCTGAATAACAACAAAACCAGATGCCAGGTTAAACATGCAGAAAATGAACTCCTCTGCAGCCGTCATATCATTCTGCCTTGACATGGCTGTGTGTGTGGCGCTAGGGGAAACACTGACAGCCCTCAGCCCTGGCATTAGCACTGACAGTCTCTCTCTCTCTGTCTGTAAAACAAAACCGTGTTTGAACTTCCTTTGACAGGACAGTGCGCTCTTTTCTCTCTCTCGAGGGGAGAGCTGTTACCAGTTTGGACCACAAGCCTCAAACTCTCAGCTCGAGTTTAACCACAAGGCAAAACCATCCATCAACACTGGGCATAAGGCTTCCACCATGCAGTGTACCCCTCCCCTGCCCTGTCGCTCTCTGTCTGTCTCTCTTGTTCTCTCAAAACTCTCTCGCCTTTTCTTTCTCTCTTTCTCTCTCTCCCTCTCTCTCCCTCTCAATCTGACTGACACTCTGCACCTCTTCCTCTCCTTATTTTGACCCAATGTCTGACCTGAGGAATGTACTTCTCCCCCCTCCGCAGTATTTATAATGTGAGGGTGGGAGGAAAAGAGACTTTGATGATTTGGTCACGGTAAAACTTAACAGAGGCGAGCGTAATTTGCATTTTTACAAGTAGTGATGTCCCACTAATGAGCAAGGCTGTTAATTAGTCATTAGGTATTAGTTTTCAATCGCTCACCATCAGCTCAGCTCATTGGGAGGGAGGCTTGTAACATGGAGCTGTCAGCTGTTCAATAAGCTCAGCTTTATAGGGGACATGGAGGGTCAAGTTAAACGCCTGTACACTACAGGTTGCATAGAAATGTCCTGCTATGGGTTGGGTAAATGTGTAAATGTGGTCAGCTTAAAGTTGTGCTGCATTCGCTGTAATAGCCAGAGAAATCTTCATTCTATTTCTATAGTAAGAGCTACCACCTTTTCTTCACTCTCTCTTGTAAACTTATGGAAACTAACTTGAGACGTGTGATTTGATTTCAATAATAGCGAACACAGAGGACATGCGTAATAAAGAGAAATCCATGGAGAAATATGCACAAATATACTCACACAGTCAACAAACTGAAACAAACAAACACACACACCTTGTCCTGTTCCACAAAGTCCACGAAGGAAGTCCTCTCCACCTCTACAGGCTGTCCGTGTCTGTCATAGAGTGCCAGGACGAAGTGGAAGAAGTTGGACTTGCGCAGGTTAGAGGGGGGCTGCTTCTCAAAGTGGGCCCTGGAGAGAGCTACACCACTGTAGAGAGGAGAGGAGAGGAGAGGAGAGGAGAGGAGAGGAGAGGAGAGGAGAGGAGAGGAGAGGAGAGGAGAGGAGAGGAGAGGAGAGGAGAGGAGAGGAGAGGGAAATTCACTTACACTACATCACAATCCTCAGTCACACATAGCAAACACTCTTAAAATCTAATCAAAATCACATGTTATTGGTCACATACACGTGTTCAGCAGATGTTATTGCGGGTGTAGCAAAATGCTTGTGTTTCTAGCTCCAATAGTGTAGTAATATCTAACAAGTAATATCTAACAATTTCACAACATATACCCAATACACACAAAACTAAGTAAAGGACTGGAATTAAGAATATCTAAATATATGGACGAGCACTGTCAGAGCGGCATAGACTAAGATACAGTAGAATAGTATAGAATAGAATACAGTATATACATGAGATGAGTAATTCAAAATCAGTCAACATTATTAAAAGTGACTGGTGTTCTATTCATTAAAGAGGCACAGTGATTTCAAGTGCATGTATATAGGCAGCAGCCTCTAATGTGCTAGTGATGGCACATTACAACTCCAATCACTGTTTATTAAGGTCAACTGTATAGACTACAACAGAATCATTCAGTTTTAGATTTAACATTGCAACATGAATTAGTCAGGAATGGCAAAATGGAGAAAATTTGTTTTGAAAATACTCACTGAACAAACAGTGTGAGGAAACCCATTAAAGGAATTATAGACTATTTGATTTAAATGCTTCATTAAGATTGTAAGAATAAACAGCTTATATAGCCTAACTGTATGATGCAATCATCTTATGCTTCATTTTCACAAACGGTCATTTAGATTATTTGTTAGCAACAATTCAAGAATCGCATTGGGTTCAATGACTAACTTTCTATGCATGACCTACCTAGGAAATCGCGAATTATCGATGGTGGAATGAAATCAAAATGTTGACATGTACCAAAAAATAGCATGAAGTGCTTGCAGTGTTTATGTAATTAATGGGTGGGTCAAAGTTTGTCTTGCTCCAAGCGTGAAGGCCTAGAGCTTAATTAACAATGATTGTTTATTGATGCTTCGCCTCTTACACTGGGTGAGATAAAGGCTGTGTTTCTTTCGACGCTGCAAAATATGAAAAAGTTTAAAACGTTTTTCTTATAGGTCTACTGTGAAAGTTATTTTGGCACTCATGCTGATCTTCATCCTTGACCTTCGAAAAGTGAAAGGAGAAAGGGTCCAAAGTCAGACATAAATTAAAATGTACTTTTGATAGGATAATTGTTTCTAGCCTACATGTATCCATTATTTTATCGCTGCATAATTTAGGCTTGGAAGAACACGGAAAATTCTAATTTTCTTACAGATTAAGAAGCATCAGAGTACATTCAGGTAAAGTTATATTATGTCTGCTATCTATGTATTATGAAAAGGTGATATTCATGATGTGACCAATTGAAAAGGGTTTCAATCAACAAATGTGTTTCGGGTTGCATAAAATACATGTAAAATAGGAAAAGACTGTGATCGGATTAACGCCCATTTGAAACATCAGCCATAACCTTATTTAATCGAATACACCAAAATACGAAGGTTTTCAAATTACTACAAAAGTTTGTTCTGTTGCCAAAAAACTGTTTATTTAGGCAAATACACCTTTGAAAGTAATGTTAAGCTACCTTGTATGCATGCTTACTTTTCTGCATGTTCTCATTTGAAAAGAAGGCTACATAATTTATACCAAGGCTATCATAACAGCCTGTAGATGTAGCCTACTGGAGTATTTTAACATTAAGAATACACAAAAGTTCATTTTAAACCAGTATGAAAAACACTGTCAAAGTTTTGAAAAACTTTTGAATAAGATAATGGTAGACTAATTGATTTTTTGGGGGAAACAAATGATAATACGAATATGAATTTGTCAAGTGATTCATATTTCAGTAGACAGGCCAACATAGTTGTATTATTATTATCATTATTATTGTTATTGTGATTAGGCCTATTATTATTATTTCTGGGCTATTACCATCAACTTAAATCGTTATTATTGGCTATAGGCCTAATATATGGGGATAAGATCATTTCTGGATGGAGATATCAAATCTTTAGTAGATAATTCAACATGGATAAAATAACAGATTCCAACCGTCAAAAGCCTTACATGCGCGTCCTATAGGCCAACAAATCAATACTCAAGAGGTGGAATCCTCACTAAATTAACATTATTCCGGCCCGTGCGGTCACTTTCGTGACAGAATGCGTTTTTGTTTTGTTGTTGTGTTTTGTTGTATCCCTTTCATGCTGCTTGTGACACTGCCAACACTCGCTATTGACAGCGCGCGCCCGGGACAATCAGGACTCAGCATACAGAAAGACAGGGATGCTTGAGATAGACTTTTTCTACACAATTGTCAATTTTACGCCCGGGGCCACTTACTCCCAAAGACAACCTGTTGCTTTTTCGTTTTATCTCAAGTGTGGATAAGTTTAGGGTAAATGAGTATCACACAAGAGCCATTAGCATAATCAACAACAATACTTTATATTTAACTGCTTTGCACCACAGGTCACTTTTATAGGCTATTCTATAGGCTATGTTACGGTGATCTGTGCGACATCTGGTTGGCTATTTGTCATTTACCTTTATCCTTTTTTACCGAGCATAGTATTGTTTATGATATAGAAATTGTTAAAACCATGTGCATAATACATTGACTCATCTTGCATGCTTAAAGAAGTCTAACCTAATCATCATTTAAAGCAATTTCTTATACGTGCGTTATACTGTTTTATGTTGCGCTTAGTTGCCAATAGAAAAGATAAGTGTATTTCGTCAAAATACCACAGGACATGAAGGTATACATTACCTTTGCGCTGCTACGTTAGCATCCACAACACCGACATTACGCACCCAGGACCGGACTGGATCCATCTCCTCTCCTAGAGTTCTTTCTTTTAATCCGCTGACGTCTCTTATCAGATGCTCCTGGATCCCGTACATTTAATACACAAATCCAATGGTGTTCTTTTCTGAGTAAACGAGAGAGCAATATCACTTTGGCAAAATAGAACTGGGAGGTACGTTCCAAGGATGCTGTTATCGAGCACTTGGGTGATGATTGAGGCTTCAGAGCTGCCCAATGGAAATAATAGGCTACTGCGTGTCCACTATTCTGTCTTCAAACGTGCTCTTGAAGGAAAACACGCAATAGATGTATTTTCCCGTGGACTACAATCATTGTCCACAAACAGGGGATATGTAACGTCAAACGTCGGTTCGAACATAAACAAGGGTCACCTGTTTGGTGGACACGCGCGCACTCCTGGACAGTCTCGTGCACACCGTAGTCTATTCCACAGATATGCATGCACACACACTTCCACACGACAGCTCTAAAATCAGGTGGCAAAATCTTTCTCCAACAAAGTAGCAGAGACCTTTTTCGCTTTGAATGTATGGGCTAAAGAGCTGGCAATAATGCTCCACTTCACTGTCCTGGAGCATGTATGAGTTCCTCTGTCGGGATAGGGTCTGGAGGAGGGGCTACACTGCCATATGTGGGACCGATTGTTGAAATGGATGCTCTCATTGGTGTAAAATGTCCCCGTTAGTTGGACTTTTTGAGCATCCAGCTAGCCAAATAGCTCTCTTGTCTGTTCAAACTTTTCTTTGGTGAAGTCCTACCCAAAGTGTGCTTCAGATCTCAGATGAAAGTGCCATAATATGAACAAAAATTAAGGCTAATAACATTATTATTTATTTTTTTATCCTTTCATTTGAACTTTTAAATATTTGGTCACATATTCAGACAACAGACCTTTATTATTTTCAGCAGAAAGAGTAGATTTTTGTTTTTATAGACTATCGAACTAGGCTACATTGTGTTAATGATTATATTATGTTATTATTCTATGTTGAAATCACAAATGGAAGTTTCAGTGAACACAAAACCTTTTATTCAGCCTATAGTGCAGTGACATCAATCACCTGTTTATAATATTGGCCTATTCATTAGGCAACTTAATAAATGATTATTATTCGATGTCTTGTTTATTATCACTTTGTAATCTCTCAGTGCGGCGTACAATTACCGCTGCAGGGAACAAACCCAAATAAATAACATAGACACAACATTCCATTTGAATAAAGGCCTACTGCTGCCATATTTGTCCCAGACATATGCATGAATGGCCTACAGAAAGACAGCTAGGCCTTCATGCTGCAGCAAAGTTGTCTAAAGAGTATAAAATTGAGAAAGCATTTAAGTCTAGGTTACTTGAACATGTAGAATGTAACTATTGTAGCCTACGCATACATATTGCATCTCCAGCAAAACTATTGGCCTATTTAGTTTGATATTCAAAACGTGGCCAACGTTTCTGTTCTATTGCTTGCGTTAGGCATTCAATTGTAAATGGTCTTTTTAATAGGATAACTGGATTAAAAGTAGAAAAGCAACAAACCTGAATATCTTATTTGGCATTTTCAGTCGCGTCATCAGTAAACACAAGAGTGCACTGCACCTGTCTACTCTCCCTGAACAATGCGCAGTGATTGAAAGCTGTGATTCGATTAAGGATATTAGTGCTAAACAATTGTAGTCTGGTTGTTCTTCACTGCTATACATTCGTGCTGCTCCTCCAAGACAGTGCTGTCAGTCTGAGGAAACACGGTTGGAACTTCTGTCTAAAATTATACAGACACAGTATATGTTAGATATGTTTCAAACGAACACAGGATAAATAATTATATCCGCTATAACAACAGGCAATGCAATGACAACACATCCATGAAAAATCATTTGGATTTATGTGTACATTTTACATTGTAGCCTAGTCTATTTTTTTCTATTTGCTAAATAGACCATCAATATATATTTGGGGCACAGTTCCAAAAGGTGGAGGAATCAGATATCATGCTTAGATAGGATGTGAACCCGTGTTCAATTGAGTAAACCACATTTCAGTTATAAATGCGTTCAACCTTATTATAAAAAATATTCTAGTTGGAAAGTTAAACCTCAGTTCCCATGTGGGTGTCACGGAAGAGCCTGCGCAGAAAAACCGATACATCTGCACTTTGTCTATCTGCAATAAACACTGGCTGTGTGTGTTACGCGTTTTACTCAGGTTATTTGCACCATGAAATGAAAAACGATTTACATAAAAGCTGATGACAAACTGCTGTTTCTATATGCCTGTTGACCGGTGTGCTCGAAAAGCTGGCCGATCATGCGTATTTATGCGTTTTAATATACAGAAACTTGTTTTTAATTAATTTCCGTTGTTTCTTTATCCATACTTCTGTATCTGAAAAGGAACGTTTTTCCATCCCTTGCTCCTTGCTGTGGCTATTGTCTCTGGATTGAGCTCGAGCCCCTGAACAATGAATGTAAATCTCCCCCCTTCGATCCCGCCTCAACCGACCATCTGCCAGCGCGACGGAGTCAGATGTTCCCCCAATTATAAGAACAGTCTTGCGGAATCCTCGCCACTGATTCTCCGCCCCTCCCTGAGTTCGTTCCATACTCTTCTGCCCCGCATCCCGACTTGTTTGATTGACAGCTCTGCTTAACCCGAAACCATTAAATAACTACAGATGCTGAAGTAGGTAGGCCTAATACACATCTTGTGAATTCCTCCACAGAACACTACTAGAGATGACATAGCACCCATAGCTAAAATAACCGCACTTGCTTTTACGGATTTTGGCATTGAGGGCTGTCTAGGGCAGGTTTAGGCTACTTATTGTCAACTGTAGCCTACCTGCTTTATGTACCCACTTCCTCTCAGGTGAATGGAGTCATCTACTGGCAGGAGAAAGACCTTCTTGACTTGAGGACTCATGCAGGAGGACTATTATCTTTTAAAAATTAGGTTCCCCCGAAGCGCTTGAAGGACCCTCAGAACATCCTCAATGCAATGGTTGCGCACTGAGTGTAGGATGGCTATACAGAACACCGCAAATAGTTGGATGACATTAACGGACTAGATTTTATTGACATGAGTCCTGTTTGCACGTGGGAAGTTAATGGACCAGTCATCGGGCTTTAGAGGGAAACAACCTGTTTAACTTTACAGATGGGTAGGCCTAGCCCATAGCCATGTAGCCATATCGAATGAAAAATGGATTTGCTCGCTTCGTAATATTGGAGCAGATACCCAGGCGAAAATGAGGATTAGTCAAACCACCTTGAGCGACACAAACGGCTTTCTAATCAATTTTACTCGCTGAGACGGTCAGTGAGTGTTTACGGGGTCTGGGGCGAGGAATCAGTGACTGCTAGACCGAACAATGGTGTATCGTGTGCCACTCGCCATCTCCAGGCATTCCCTCGCTCCCACGGGAGTACCAGCCGCCACTTTCTGGGAGGGGGAGGGGGGGGGGGGGGTGGCCCATGACGCAGCAGCTGGCTCTCGTCCCCTCTGTCCACTACAGAGAGAACAACGGGATAATGCGGCCCACCACGTCCGTATCGATCGCTATATATTGCGCTCATTTATTTGTTTACGTATTTAAGTAAGGTAAGTCCCCGGCGACTATAGACGACAACAATTAAAATGGTGCCCAGTCAGACCACATCTTATGTTATCCTCTGCTTTCAGCCTACCATTCTATTAATTTTCTAAATCATAATCTTTACTTCACGAATAAAGCAAACATTTTATTGAAAGGCTAGGAAAGATGTTAATTTGACTTATTCGTTTGCTTTAATATTGAGGATGATTGGCTATAAGATAAGTAGGCCTATTAAAGTTGACAAAATATTAATGTTCTGTTTTCTGTATCCTATATGCATATTGGTGTTGTTTTTGTAGCCAATATTTATGTTACTCATTTTCCACAACGAAAACACGCACAGCCTAGCCTAGGCCTATGCACAACAAGTTATGTTGAGTTTATTGTACTTTTTTGGCACATATTGACTCTTTTAGGCCAATCTTCATAAAACTAACATTAAGCATAGATTATTAATTATATGTGTGATAAACCACATACTGCAGTGTAGCCTATAGACCATAATCTGAGCAATCCAAGTAGATTTTGAGACATTCGTATTCTGTGAAAAGCCCTACATCTGAGAAGAAGGGTGCAAATCGATGTGGAACCCTCACGCCCCCCTTTGGTTGAGCGTGAAGTGAACATGCTGTGTGTTGTGTGTATCGCTACTTCAACAATGTGAGGTGAGGTCTTGACTTGAGGTGACACAGAAGACAGAGAGGAGCATGTGCACGTGTCATTTGATTGTATTCATAATTTATCATTTGAAAGATGAATCACAGTCAGAAAATAATTGTTTATCAAAGTATACTCTTCATAATAATTTACATCATCCCGAGTGACGCTAGAGGCGTCACTACAGACCCTCTATTCGATTCCGGACTGTATCACAACCGGCTGTGAACGGGAGTCCCATAGGGCGGCACACAATTGGACCAGCGTCGTCCGGGTTTGGCCGGGGTAGGCCGTCATTGTAAATACGAATGTGTGACTTTCCAAGTGAAATAAATAAAAAAGAATAAATAAAAACATTCGAAATTTACTGTATAAATGTTGAAACATTAGCTTTAGAATGAATGTTTTGCCGACCCAGTGGCAGGTAGGCTCCCTGAGTAACGCAGGTAGGCTCGCTTCTTATTTGTCATCATTTTACCATCACCCCAAAACTCATCATTAGCATATATTAAGTTATTAGGTTTTGTTCTAAGTGTTTAATGTGCAAGATCTAACGATATAATTGAATTAGCCAACAAGTTCATAAGAAGGAAAATACATACCAACAATTAGAAGAAAGTCAAATTAAATAAAATACAATTAACAATCATAAAGCTATCCCAATGCATATCAATCATAAAGCTATCCCAATGCATATCAATCATAAAGCTATCCCAATGCATATCAATCATAAAGCTATCCCATTGCATATCAATCATAAAGCTATCCCAATGCATATCAATCATAAAGCTATCCCAATGCAAATCAATCATAAAGCTATCCCAATGCATATCCCTGATGTGTTAAGATTAATTGAATCTAACTCTCCCACTCCTCTTTCTCTCCTATCAGTGACTCACCCACTCCTCTTTCTCTCCTATCAGTGACTCTCCCACTCCTCTTTCTCTCCTATCAGTAACTCTCCCACTCCTCTTTCTCTCCTATCAGTGACTCTAACACTCCTCTTTCTCTCCTATCAGTAACTCTCCCACTCCTCTTTCTCTCCTATCAGTGACTCTAACACTCCTTTCTCTCCTATCAGTGACTCTCCCACTCCTCTTTCTCTCCTATCAGTGACTCTAACACTCCTCTTTCTCTCCTATCAGTGACTCACTCACTCCTCTTTCTCTCCTATCAGTGACTCTAACACTCCTCTTTCTCTCCCATCAGTGACTCTAACACTCCTCTTTCTCTCCTATCAGTAACTCTCCCACTCCTCTTTCTCTCCTATCAGTGACTCTAACACTCCTCTTTCTCTCCTATCAGTGACTCTCCCACTCCTCTTTCTCTCCTATCAGTGACTCTAACACTCCTCTTTCTCTCCTATCAGTGACTCTTCCACTCCTCTTTCTCTCCTATCAGTGACTCGCCCACTCCTCTTTCTCTCCTATCAGTGACTCGCCAACTCCTCTTTCTCTCCTATCAGTGACTCTCCCACTCCTCTTTCTCTCCTATCCGTGACTTGCCCACTCCTCTTTCTCCTATCAGTAACTCTCCCACTCCTCTTTCTCTCCTATCAGTGACTCGCCAACTCCTCTTTCTCTCCTATCAGTATTGTATTCATAATTTATCATTTGAAAGATGAATCACAGTCAGAAAATAATTGTTTATCAAAGTATACTCTTCATAATAATTTACATCATCCCGAGTGACGCTAGAGGCGTCACTACAGACCCTCTATTCGATTCCGGACTGTATCACAACCGGCTGTGAACGGGAGTCCCATAGGGCGGCACACAATTGGACCAGCGTCGTCCGGGTTTGGCCGGGGTAGGCCGTCATTGTAAATACGAATGTGTGACTTTCCAAGTGAAATAAATAAAAAAGAATAAATAAAAACATTCGAAATTTACTGTATAAATGTTGAAACATTAGCTTTAGAATGAATGTTTTGCCGACCCAGTGGCAGGTAGGCTCCCTGAGTAACGCAGGTAGGCTCGCTTCTTATTTGTCATCATTTTACCATCACCCCAAAACTCATCATTAGCATATATTAAGTTATTAGGTTTTGTTCTAAGTGTTTAATGTGCAAGATCTAACGATATAATTGAATTAGCCAACAAGTTCATAAGAAGGAAAATACATACCAACAATTAGAAGAAAGTCAAATTAAATAAAATACAATTAACAATCATAAAGCTATCCCAATGCATATCAATCATAAAGCTATCCCAATGCATATCAATCATAAAGCTATCCCAATGCATATCAATCATAAAGCTATCCCATTGCATATCAATCATAAAGCTATCCCAATGCATATCAATCATAAAGCTATCCCAATGCAAATCAATCATAAAGCTATCCCAATGCATATCCCTGATGTGTTAAGATTAATTTAATCTAACTCTCCCACTCCTCTTTCTCTCCTATCAGTGACTCGCCCACTCCTCTTTCTCTCCTATCAGTGACTCTTCCACTCCTCTTTATCTCCTATCAGTGACTCTCCCACTCCTCTTTCTCTCCTATCAGTAACTCTCCCACTCCTCTTTCTCTCCTATCAGTGACTCTAACACTCCTATCAGTGACTCTCCCACTCCTCTTTCTCTCCTATCAGTGACTCTAACACTCCTCTTTCTCTCCTATCAGTGACTCTCCCACTCCTCTTTCTCTCCTATCAGTGACTCTAACACTCCTCTTTCTCTCCTATCAGTGACTCGCCCACTCCTCTTTCTCTCCTATCAGTGACTCGCCCACTCCTCTTTCTCTCCTATCAGTGACTCGCCAACTCCTCTTTCTCTCCTATCAGTGACTCTCCCACTCCTCTTTCTCTCCTATCCGTGACTTGCCCACTCCTCTTTCTCCTATCAGTAACTCTCCCACTCCTCTTTCTCTCCTATCAGTGACTCGCCAACTCCTCTTTCTCTCCTATCAGTGACTCTCCCACTCTTCTTTCTCTCCTATCAGTGACTCTAACACTCCTCTTTCTCTCCTATCAGTGACTCTCCCACTCCTCTTTCTCTCCTATCAGTGACTCTCCCACTCCTCTTTCTCTCCTATCAGTGACTCTCCCACTCCTCTTTCTCTCCTAGTGTAAGTATAACAAACCAGTGAACTGACCTCTTTTCTCCTTGATGATCTGTTAAAGCTTATCATACATTAAAAGATAATAAAAAATGAATTTAAATAATTTAAAAAGACAGAAAAGGTAGCTTAGTTGAAACCTGTGGGTCAGAGAGGGCTCTGGACAGTGAAGATCAGGTGCCCTGAGAAGAAGCTGTCGGAGGTCATGCTGTTGCCACCGTAGTAAGTTGACAGCCAGATCTTGTCCCCCATGTTGAGCTGCAGCAGTGTGCCTCCAGTAGCCGTGATGTAGCCGTTCTGCTGGGTGGTGAAGGAATGCAGCACCAGCTGGCCGTTCCTCCGCAGGTCCACACTGCCCACATTCTGTTATATGGTGCAATGGAACTCAAACTCGTAGACGCCTGGCTCCACGCAGGTGAACTCCCCCATCCTGGTGTCGTAGTGGTTCTGTCCATTGTAGATTACCTCATAGAATTGGATGGGCTGGCCTGGGGTAGTTGTAGCCGAGCCGCACGGCGAGGGCAGATTTTGCGGAGATGCCAGGCAAACCACGTGGCCCTTGTAGTCCTGAGTGAGAGAGAGTGAGGTTAGGAATGATGTCAACACTACAACAGACACTATTAGTTCTAACAGTGGTTATGCTTCTCCTTGTTAAATACTATTAGTTCTAACAGTGGTTATGCTTCTCCTTGTTAAATACTATTAGTTCTAACAGTGGTTATGCTTCTCCTTGTTAAATACTATTAGTCATAACAGTGGTTATGCTTCTCCTTGTTAAATACTATTAGTCATAACAGTGGTTATGCTTCTCCTTGTTAAATACTATTAGTCATAACAGTGGTTATGCTTCTCCTTGTTAAATACTATTAGTCATAACAGTGGTTATGCTTCTCCTTGTTAAATACTATTAGTCATAACAGTGGTTATGCTTCTCCTTGTTAAATACTATTAGTCATAACAGTGGTTATGCTTCTCCTTGTTAAATACTATTAGTTCTAACAGTGGTTATGCTTCTCCTTGTTAAATACTATTAGTCATAACAGTGGTTATGCTTCTCCTTGTTAAATACTATTAGTCATAACAGTGGTTATGCTTCTCCTTGTTAAATACTATTAGTCATAACAGTGGTTATGCTTCTCCTTGTTAAATACTATTAGTTCTAACAGTGGTTATGCTTCTCCTTGTTAAATACTATTAGTTCTAACAGTGGTTATGCTTCTCCTTGTTAAATACTATTAGTTCTAACAGTGGTTATGCTTCTCCTTGTTAAATACTATTAGTTCTAACAGTGGTTATGCTTCTCCTTGTTAAATACTATTAGTTCTAACAGTGGTTATGCTTCTCCTTGTTAAATACTATTAGTTCTAACAGTGGTTATGCTTCTCCTTGTTAAATACTATTAGTCATAACAGTGGTTATGCTTCTCCTTGTTAAATACTATTAGTTCTAACAGTGGTTATGCTTCTCCTTGTTAAATACTATTAGTCATAACAGTGGTTATGCTTCTTGTTAAATACTATTAGTCATAACAGTTGTTATGCTTCTCCTTGTTAAATACTATTAGTCATAACAGTGGTTATGCTTCTCCTTGTTAAATACTATTAGTCATAACAGTGGTTATGCTTCTTGTTAAATACTATTAGTCATAACAGTGGTTATGCTTCTCCTTGTTAAATACTATTAGTTCTAACAGTGGTTATGCTTCTCCTTGTTAAATACTATTAGTTCTAACAGTGGTTATGCTTCTCCTTGTTAAATACTATTAGTTCTAACAGTGGTTATGCTTCTTGTTAAATACTATTAGTCATAACAGTGGTTATGCTTCTCCTTGTTAAATACTATTAGTCATAACAGTGGTTATGCTTCTCCTTGTTAAATACTATTAGTTCTAACAGTGGTTATGCTTCTTGTTAAATACTATTAGTCATAACAGTGGTTATGCTTCTTGTTAAATACTATTAGTTCTAACAGTGGTTATGCTTCTCCTTGTTAAATACTATTAGTCATAACAGTGGTTATGCTTCTTGTTAAATACTATTAGTCATAACAGTGGTTATGCTTCTCCTTGTTAAATACTATTAGTCATAACAGTGGTTATGCTTCTTGTTAAATACTATTAGTCATAACAGTGGTTATGCTTCTCCTTGTTAAATACTATTAGTCATAACAGTGGTTATGCTTCTTGTTAAATACTATTAGTCATAACAGTGGTTATGCTTCTTGTTAAATACTATTAGTCATAACAGTGGTTATGCTTCTCCTTGTTAAATACTATTAGTCATAAAAGTGGTTATGCTTCTCCTTGTTAAATACTATTAGTCATAACAGTGGTTATGCTTCTCCTTGTTAAATACTATTAGTCATAACAGTGGTTATGCTTCTCCTTGTTAAATACTATTAGTCATAACAGTGGTTATGCTTCTCCTTGTTAAATACTATTAGTCATAACAGTGGTTATGCTTCTCCTTGTTAAATACTATTAGTCATAACAGTGGTTATGCTTCTTGTTAAATACTATTAGTCATAACAGTGGTTATGCTTCTCCTTGTTAAATACTATTAGTCATAACAGTGGTTATGCTTCTCCTTGTTAAATACTATTAGTCATAACAGTGGTTATGCTTCTTGTTAAATACTATTAGTCATAACAGTGGTTATGCTTCTCCTTGTTAAATACTATTAGTCATAACAGTGGTTATGCTTCTTGTTAAATACTATTAGTCATAACAGTGGTTATGCTTCTCCTTGTTAAATACTATTAGTCATAACAGTGGTTATGCTTCTCCTTGTTAAATACTATTAGTTCTAACAGTTGTTATGCTTCTCCTTGTTAAATACTATTAGTCATAACAGTGGTTATGCTTCTCCTTGTTAAATACTATTAGTCATAACAGTGGTTATGCTTCTTGTTAAATACTATTAGTCATAACAGTGGTTATGCTTCTCCTTGTTAAATACTATTAGTCATAAAAGTGGTTATGCTTCTCCTTGTTAAATACTATTAGTCATAACAGTGGTTATGCTTCTCCTTGTTAAATACTATTAGTCATAACAGTGGTTATGCTTCTTGTTAAATACTATTAGTCATAACAGTGGTTATGCTTCTCCTTGTTAAATACTATTAGTCATAACAGTTGTTATGCTTCTCCTTGTTAAATACTATTAGTCATAACAGTGGTTATGCTTCTCCTTGTTAAATACTATTAGTCATAACAGTGGTTATGCTTCTCCTTGTTAAATACTATTAGTCATAACAGTGGTTATGCTTCTTGTTAAATACTATTAGTCATAACAGTGGTTATGCTTCTCCTTGTTAAATACTATTAGTCATAACAGTGGTTATGCTCTGGGGGACCTCATCAGATAACCACTTAGCACCTCACATCAGGCCTAGTGAGTGACTACCAGAATATTTATGACATAATACAGACAGTAATCATATACAGTGGCAAGAAAAAGTATGTGAACCCTTTGGAATTACCTGGATTTCTGCATAAATTGGTCATCAAATCTGGTCTGATCTTCATCTAAGTCACGACAATAGACAAACACAGCGTGCTTAAACTAATATCACACTAATTATTGTATTTTTCTTGTCTATATTGAATACATCATTTAAACATTCACAGTGTAGGTTGAAAAAAGTATGTGAACTCCTAGGCTAATTTCTCCAAAAGCTAATTGGAGTCAGGAGTCAGCTAACCTGGAGTCCAATCAATGAGATGAGATGTTGGTTAGCACTGCCTCGCCCAATAAAAAACACTCACAACATTTGAGTTTGCTATTCACAAGAAGCATTGCCTGATGTGAACCATGCCTCGAACAAAATAGATCTCAGAAGACCTAAGATTAAGAATTGTTGACTTGCATGAAGCTGGAAAGGGTTACCAAAGTTTAAAAAAGCCTTGATGTTCATCAGTCCACGGTAAGACAAATTGTCTATAAAAGGAGAAAGTTCAGCAATGTTCCTACTCTCCCTAGGAGTGGCCGTCCTGCAAAGCTGACTGCAAGAACACAGCACAGAATGCTCAATGAGGTTAAGAAAAATCCTAGAGTGTCAGCTAAAGACTTACAGAAATCTCTGGAACATGCTAACATCTCTGTTGACGAGTCTACAATACATAAAACACTAAACAAGAATGGTATTCAAGGGAGGACCCCACGGAAGAAGCCACTGCTGTCCAAAATAAACATTGCTGCATGTCTGAAGTTTGCAAAAGTGCACCTGGATGTTCCACAGCACTACTTGCAAAATATTCTGTGGATAGATGAAACTACAATTGAGCTGTTTGGAAGGAGCACACAACACTATGTGTGGAGAAAAAAAGGCACAGCACACCAACATCAAAACCTCATCCCCACTGTAAAGTATGGTCGAGGGAGCATCATGATTTGGGGCTGCTTTGCTGCCTCTTGGCCTGGACAGCTTGCTATCATTGACGGAAAAAATAAGTCCCAAGTTTATCAAGATATTTTTCAGGAGAATGTTAGGCTATCTGTCCGCCAATTGAAGCTCAACAGAAGTTGGGTGGTGCAACAGGACAACGACCCAAAACACAGAAGTAAATCAACAACAGAATCGCTTCAACAGAAGAAAATACGCCTTTGGAGTAGCCCAGTCAGAGTCCTGACCTCAAACCGATTGAGATGCTGTGGCATGACCTCAAGAGAGCAGTTCACACCAGACATCCCAAGAATATTGCTGAACTGAAACAGTGTTGTAAAGAGGAATGTCCAAAATTCCTCCTGACTGTTGTGCAGGTCTGATCCATCACTACAGAAAACGTTTGGTTTAAGTTATTGCTGCCAATGTAGGGTCAACCAGTTATTAAAACCAAGGGTTCACATACTTTTCCCCCCCTGCACTGTGAATGTTTACACAGTGTGTTCAATAAAGACATGAAAATGTATGTGTGTTATTAGTTGTGTTATTATGTATGTGTGTGTGTTATTAGTTGTGTGTGTTATTAGTTTAAGCAGACTGTGTTTGTCTATTGTTGTGAACTAGATGAAGATCAGATACAATTGTTATGACCAATTTATGCAGAAACCCAGGTATTTCCAAAGGGTTCACATACTTTTTCTTGCCACTATACATGTAAATGGGGGAGAGAAGGGATGGTGGAGGAGGGTGGTGATTTGACCTTCTGGTCCTGGTGACCCTCTCGGTCCTACTGGTCCTTGTTTAGTCAAGCCAGTTCCACCAGATTTGGGATCTGTGTTGGACCAGGTTCAATAAAAAAAATACTAGAAATCATGTATTACTTCCTGTATATATTGACAAAGTCATATCTTTCTAACTCGCACTTGAGAACACACAAATTCCCACCTCAGTAAGGCTCAGTTAAAGAGAGATGTATGTCACGCGAGGCCTCAGATCAACACTCACTATCACCATTGTCCTTCCAGGGGCTGAGGTCAAAAGCAGGCATGTCTTCACCAAGGGTGTAACCAGACTCACGGGGGTGATACTGGAAGGGTCTCTCAGGGACATCAGCGATGCCAGTGTTGTCACAGGTGACGCGAGCCAGAGATGTCTTCCCCAGGCTTTTTTTCTGATCCTTGGTGAAGACTATCGTTTTCCCACCACAGTCTGATACACAACACAAAACAGGGTTTTTGTAAATTATGACTGAAGACTCAGAGATATGAAAGTCCAAACAAGACATTGCTGAGTCCTTTCTAAAAAAAAGGTGGTTTGGACCCTATGCTGAGGTGGCTGGTGGGTCGTCAGGCTAAACTGAACACTCAGGACCACATGATGAGCTGAGGGGTAGGCTGTTTGAGTTTTCCGTTAAAAGGTCCCTGGTCATGGGCTCTCAACCGAGACCACGGACTCCCCAGTAAGGTACTCCATCTCTCTGTCTCCTATCCTCTATTTCTCTCTCTCTCTGATTAACTGTCTCATCTAGAAGCTTATCTTTCTCTACAGTAGAACTTTCCTCCACTTATACCACACATGGGAGGACTACTGTCAAAGCTCTCCACACTGTCTTCTATGTGATACTGTATTTCTGTAAAAGGCTGACAATTAACACTTCATCTTCTTGTTACCCCTCTCAGGTTACAACAAATGGTGTGGGTTATGTAACCTGTCCCAGGCCCAGAACCTGACAATGGTGATAAACAACACTGAGCTGGCCCAGAACCTGCTGAGCCTCTATGGGACTCCTGACAACATTGATTAGGCAGGGTCGTTTATAGACTCTCAATCCACAACATGTTTGACTGTATTTAACAGAGCCCTTTTTTAGCTAGGTAAGTCAGTTAAGAACAAATTCTTATTTTCTATGACGGCCTAGGAACCATGGGTTAACTGCTTTGATCAGGGGCAGAACAACAGATTTTTACATTGTCGGCTCAGGGATTTGATCTTGCAACCTTTTGGTTACTATTCCAACGCTCTAACCACTACTGCTACCTGGGGGAGCAGGTAGCAGTAAGGCCTGATCCAGCTATACTTTAGTAGTAATAATAATACAACCTTATTTTGATCTATACACTTTTAGTGTACAATGGGAAATCACTTATGGTGAATGTAAACGTTCCCCTGAGAAGTGGGACTGAGAGTTGTACCTTCAAAGACAATCCTCCAGGGGGCGAAGAAGGCCCTGTGCAGCAGCTGACTGGGGAACTGGGCGTTCTCATTGTAGTTCTCATCCAGACGGAAGATATTGGAAGATATTGGGCTGGATGGACAGTTGAGCGAAGAGGTAGGCAAACACATTGGAGATGCTGGAGTCGACATTCTCATCATAGCCAGGGTAGGTGGACAGCTGCCTTGCAATGAAGTCTGGGCCCACAATGTGGAACAGGAAGTCCTTGAAGGTGATCACCTGTGAGAGGAGGAAGGACATGTGTGACAGTTTAATCACCCAGCAACTCAAACCCATGTGTGTAGGTAACTACAACTATGTTATGACCTGTGTAACTTTGAACTCCATGTACAGATAGAAACTGAGCTAAATTAAATAGATTTGTTATTAGGCTCTCATTGGAATTACCTGGAAGTAGCCTCCCATGATCTTGCGGGTCTTCTAGTAGGTGATCTCTCCAGTCCAGTGAGGGTTGAGCTGGGTGAGGGTGCGGGTCATGTGGTTGTGTTCACGCAACATCATTGTGGGCATGGAGGTCAGAGCAATGTTCAGGATGCGGTTGGACACCTCCCTCACCTGGACAGTTGGAGAAAAGGATCCCTCTGGTGAGACTGAAGGAAATGTTGCTGCAGTGCCACTAGAGTACTATGGATCGTACTGCTAACACTATCTTAATCCTAAGGATCAAGGTAACAAGGATAGTTAATAGTGTAGCTTAATCAGTATGATAATATTGGTAATGATAATACGGTTGTAGTACCAGGGGAAGGAGGTTCCCATTGATTTGCATCCTCAGCAAGGAGACAGTGGGTGAAGGGTGTGTTGGCAGAGCCTCTTCGAGGGTTTTCCCTGGAGAGAGGGGGAGGGAAATAGACATTGAAAAAGTGAAGGAGATGCCATGGTGATATTCATGTTTTTGGCTTGCGTCACTAGTCAATTCCTTCCTTCTGTGATTTTAGGCCAGTATGTGTTGTGCAACAACAGGATGGTGTAGGAGACTTGTTGCTTTGATGTCATTATTTGGCTTACCTGTTGTTACAGACACTGGTGGCTGTGCGAAACCTTTTCAGGTTGGGGTGGTTTTGCAGGAAGTGGTGCGGGCCATGGCTGAGCAGCAAGTCAGATCAGCAATAGTCTCCAGATCCTCAGAAGAGATTAGGTCTGTGCGGAAGACAGACAAGAGAGCCAGTGAGCTGTGTGATCTGAGTGTTGATGGGGACATGTGTATGGAGCAGTCAGGGTATTTTTTCTAAACCCCGGGGAAATGCCAGAAAAGAGACGTGTGAGAAAAACAGGATAGAGAAACAGGTGTGTGAGAAACAGGACCGACCCGTGGCGTTGAGTGAGCGCTTATGGATGCTGTGGTTTTTTGGTAGATCTTTCCAGGGGTGTTCTCCATGTTGTCTACAGCTCGCACCGCTGAGCGGGCGTCCCGGGCAGGCTGCTTCAGCAGCTGCAGGATGTCTGCAGGTCCAACAGCATTACTCTTTACGTGTGATAAACTCCTACAGGGGGGCAGTGCAGGAACATGAGCCAATGGTATAACTCACTGGTACTGTATGTAGCATCGCAAGCCAGGCGTCTAGGCACTCTTACGGCGAGCTATACATGGCTGGGAAGTTATGTGGTGTACCATAAAGACATTTAGCAGTCTTCGGATTGCTCTTAAAGGAAAACTCAGCCCAAAAATCTTTGGCTGAGAGTTTCCTTTTGCGAGGGCGGAGACTTCAGAACTCCCAATTTCTAACACGCATGGGCACAGAACTTAAACACGCATGGGCACAGAACTTCATCACGCATGGGCACAGAACTTAATCACGCAGCTGACCAAATTTTTGTTCTAAGGAGTGACTGCAATCAACACTGGTTTTGGTAGAAAAGTCACTGCCAATAAACGCTTATGTTAGCATTTTCGGACTAAAAACATTATTTTACTTAGCATAGTGTGTCTGAAGTTGCACATCACACTATTGTATGACTGTTTTTGAATAAAATGTCCTATATATTTTCTTGAATATCCTCTGTATTGTGTGCTTATTGTTTAACCATTGATATGCTCGAAGGGCCATTTTTAGACCTTATGGAGAAACAGTTACTGCTGAAATGTCTAACAATTTCATGTCCATCTTTTTGTGAGAAATTACATTGGTCACTCAAAACATTTATAAAGTATAAATAGTCCGCACTTTGGATGAGGCCTTACAAATAGAGTTAGTAGAAGGACCTGTAATAAACATATAATGAATTATCTTATGAATCATTATTAAATACTTTAAAAGTTATTTATAAATGTGTCAATAACTAGGTTATAAAATTTACAATGTGGTAGTAGGTTTAATGACTAATAAATGAATAAACTATTCACTAATCCATTATAAATGCTTTATTTTATTACCAGGTAAGTTGACTGAGAACACGTTCTCATTTGCAGCAACGACCTGGGGAATAGTTACAGGGGAGAGGAGGGGGATGAATGAGCCAATTGTAAACTGGGGATTAATAGGTGGCCGTGATGGTTTGAGGGCCAGATTAGGAATTTAGCCAGGACACCGGGGTTAACACCCCTACTCTTACGATAAGTGCCATGGGATCTTTAATGACCTCAGAGAGTCAGGACACCCGTTTAACAACCCATTCAAAAGACGGCACCCTACACAGGGCAGTGTCCCCAATCACTGCCCTGGGGCATTGGGATATTTTTTTAGCCCAGAGGAAAGAGTGCCTCCTACTGGCCCTCCAACAGCATCTGGTCTCCCATCCAGGAACTGACCAGGACCAACCCTGCTTAGCTTCAGAGGCAAGCCAGCAGTGGTATGCTGGGTGGTATGCTGGGTGGTATGCAGGGTGGTACGCAGGGTGGTACGCAGGGTGGTATGCTGGGTGGTACGCAGGGTGGTATGCAGGGTGGTATGCTGCTGGCAAATTATTATGTGGAGTTATTATAAAGTGCTACCAAATCATTATTTTCAATGTGCCACTGGCCAATATAACCACTCTGTGATTAAGTGCTGGATTTGCTTTATAGCTCGATTGACATTTAAAGTCAATGTTCCCACGTTCACAGAGACTACATTCACGGTATGTCGGCTCAATCAGAAATTAGCTATACATTTTAATGCAATCTTCCACGATACTTTGACGATATGGATTGAATCCAGCCCTATGAATAGGGTAGTCAAATAAATAATAGGCCTAAACATACATTTTGTTTACCACCTTGAATGTAGAGAAATGCAGTCGCAATGGAAAAAGAATGTCACAAATTTGCAGTGCCTTCAGAAAGTATTTCTACCCCTCGAGTTATTCAACATTTTGTTGTGTTACAGCCTGAATTCAAAATAGATTAAATAGATGTTTTTTCTCACACAATCCAGTGGTTCCCAACTCTGGTCCTGGAGTACCCCGAAGAGCACACATTTTTGTTGTAGCCCCTGACAAACATACCTGATTCATCTCATTGAGGGCCTGATGATTAGTTGACAAGTTGAATCAGTTGTGCTTGTCCGGGGCTACAATGAAAATGTGTAGTATGGGGGTACTCGAGGACCGGAGTTGGGAACCACTTCAAGAGCACCTCCTCCCAGCTGCCCACTGCACTGAGGATAGGTAACATTGTCACCACCGATAAATCCACGATAATCGAGCATTTTCAATAAGCATTTCTCTACGGCTGGCCATGCTTTCCTCCTGGCTACCCCAATACCGGCCAACAACTCCACACCCCCCGCAGCTACTTGCCCAAGCCTCCCCAGCGTCTCCTTCACCCAAATACAGATAGCAGATGTTCTGAAAGAGCTGCAAAACCTGGACCAGTACAAATCAGCTGGGCTAGACAATCTGGACCCTCTCTTTCTAAAATGATCCGCCGCCATTGTTGCAACCCCTATTACCGGTCTGTTCAACCTCTCTTTCATATCGTCCGAGATCCCTAAAGATTGGAAAACTGCCGCGGTCACCCCCCTCTTTAAAGGGGGTGACACTCTAGACCCAAACTGTTATAGACCTATATCCGTCCTGCCTGCCATGCCTTTCTAAAGTCTTCGAAAGCCAAGTTAATAAACAGATCACTGACCATTTCGAATCCCACCGTACCCTCTCAGCTGTGCAATCCGGTTTCCGAGCTGGTCACGGGTGCACCTCAGCCACGCTCAAGGTACTAAACAATGTCATAACCGCCATGGATAAAAGACAGTACTGTGCAGCCGTCTTCATCGACCTGGCAAAGGCTTTCGACTCTGTCAATCACCGTATTCTTATCGGCAGACTCAACACCCTTGGTTTCTCAAATGACTGCCTCGCCTGGTTTACCAACTACTTCTCAGACAGAGTTCATTGTGTCCATTCGGAGGGCCTGTGGGGGTACCACAGGGTTCAATTCTCGGGCCGACTCTTTTCTCTGTATATATCAACGATGTCGCTCTTGCTGCAGGGTGATTCCCTGATCCACCTCTACGCAGAAGACACCTCTGGCCCTTCTTTGGACACTGTTAACTAACCCCCAAACAAGCTTCAATGCCATACAACACTCCTTCCGTGGCCTCCAACTGCTCTTAAACACTAGTAAAACCAAATGCATGCTTTTCAACCGTTCGCTGCCCGCACCCGCCCGCCCGACTAGCATCACTACTCTGGACGGTTCTAACTTAGAATATGTGGACAGCTACAAATACCTAGGTGTCTGGCTAGACTGTAAACTCTCCTTCCAGACTCATATTAAACAACTCCAATCCAAAATTAAATCTAGAATCAGCTTCCTATTTCGCAACAAATCCTCCTTCACTAACGCCGCCAAACACACAAACTGACTATCCTACCGATCCTCGACTTCGGCGATGTCATTTACAAAATAGCTTCCATTACTCCACTGAGCAAACTGGATGCAGTCTTTCACAGTGCCGTCCGTTTTGTTACCAAAGCCCCTTATACCACCGACCACTGCGACCTGTATGCTCTCGTTGGCTGGCCCTCGCTACATATTCGTCGCCAGACCCACTGGCTCCAGGTCATCTATAAGTCTTTGCTAGGTAAAGCTCCGCCTTATCTCAGCTTATCCCAGCTCACTGGTCACGATAACAACACCCACCCGTAGCACGCGCTCCAGCAGGTATATCTCACTGGTCATCCCCAAAGCCAACACCTCATTTGGCCGCCTTTCCTTCCAGTTCTCTGCTGTCAATGAATGGACGAATTGCAAAAATCGCTGAAGCTGAAGACTTATATTTCCCTCACTAACTTTAAACATCAGCTATCTGAGCAACTAACCAATCGCTGCAGCTGTACATAGTCCATCTGTAAATAGCTGACCCAATCTACCTACCTCATCCCCATATTGTTTTTATTTACTTTTCTGCTCTTTTGCACACCAGTATTTCTACTTGCACATCATCATCTGCTCATCTGTCACTCCAGTGTTAAATTTGCTAAATTGTAATTACTTCGCTACTATGGCCTATTTATTGCCTTACCTCCTCACGCTATTTGCACACACTGTATATTTACTTTATTTTTTCTATTGTGTTATTTGACTGTATGATTGTTTTTTCCATGTGTAACTCTGTGTTGTTTGTGTCACACTGCTTTGCTTTATCTTGGCCAGGTCCTGAGAACCTGTTCTCAACTAGCTTACCTGGTTAAATAAAGTTTAAATAAATAAATAATAAATAAATAAATAATGACAAGGTGAAAACATATTTTTTGAAATTTTGGCAAATGTATTGAAAACTAAATACAGAAATATCTCATTTACATAAGTATTGAGTCAATACTTTGTAGAAGCACCTTTGGCGGCAATTACAGCTTTGAGTCATCTTGAGTAAATCTGTATCAGCTTTGGACATCTGGATTTGGAGATTTTCTCCCATTGTTCTTTGCAGATTTTCTCAAGCTCTGTTAAATGTGGTTCGGCGGTGAACAGTAATATTCAAGTCTTTCCACAGATTTTCAATGTGATTCAAGTCTGGACTTTTGCCTGTATTTGGCTCCATTTATTGTTCCCTCTATCCTTTACCAGTCTCCCAGTCCCCGCAGCTGAAAAGCATCACTGTAGCATGATTCTGCCACCACCATGCTTCATGGTAGGGATGGTGTTAGATGGGTGATGAACTGTGCATTTCTCCAGACATAGAGCTTTGTGTTCTGGACAAATAGTTTTTGTTTGATGAGACAATTTTCACTCAACAATATTTGCTTTTTGCAAACTCCAGGCATGCTGTCATGTGCCTTTTTCTCAGGAGTGGCTACCATCTGGCCACTCTGCCATAAAGCGCTGCAGAGACTGTTGTCCTTCTGGCAGGTTCTCCCATCTCAGCCAGGGAACTCTGCTGTTCTGTCAGAGTGGTCATTGGGTTCTTGGTCACCTCCCTCACCAAGGTCCTTCTTTCCGGGTAGATCAGTTTGGTTGGACAGCCAGCACTAGGCAGAGTCTGGGTAATTCCATATGTTTTCCATTTCCCATTGATGGAGACCACTGTGCTCTTGGAAACTTTCAACACTCTAGAAATGGTTTTATACCCTTCCCCCCAATATATGCCTCATCACAATGCTATCTCTTTCTAAATCATGTCCAAACCACGGGAGGTTGGTGGAACCTTCATTGGGGAGAATGGGCTTGTGGTAATGGCTGGTGCGGAATTAGTGGAATGGTATCAAATACCATGGCCGATTAATTAGGGCCGATTTCAAGTTTTCATAACAATCGGTAATCTGTATTTTTGGACACCTATTTGATTTATTTTTTAACACCTTTATTTAACTAAGCAAGTCAGTTAAGAACACATTCTTATTTTCAATGACGGCCTGGGAACGGTGGGTTAACTGCCTTGCTCAGGGGCAGAACTTCCGGTTACTAGTCCAACGCTCTAACCACCTGCCTTACATTGCACTCCACGAGGAGCCTGCATGGCAGGCTGACTACCTGTTATGCGAGGGCAGCAAGAAGCCAAGGTAAGTTGCTAGCTAGCATTAAACTTATCTTATAAAAAACAATAAATCTTAATATAATCACTAGTTAACTACACATGGTTGATGATTTTACTAGTTTATCTAGCGTGTGCTGCGTTGCATATAATCGATGCGGTGCCTGTTAATTTATCATTGAATCACAGCCTACTTCGACAAACGGGTGATGATTTAACAAGCGCATTCGCGAAAAAGCACTGTCGTTGCACCAATGTACCTAACCATAAACATCAAAGCCTTTCTTAAAAATCAATACACAAGTATATATTTTTAAACCTGCATATTTAGTATATATGCCTGCTAACATGAATTTCTTATAACTAGGGAAATTGTGTCATTTCTCTTGTGTTCCGTGCAAGCAGTCAGGGTATATGCAGCAGTTTGGGTCGCCTGGCTCATTGCGAACTGTGTGAAGTCCATTTATTCCTAACAAAGGCCGTAGTTAATTTGCCAGAATTGTCAATAATTATGACATAACATTGAAGGTTGTACAATGTAACAGGAATATTTAGACTTAGGGATGCCATCCGTTATAATTAAGTCTATGATTTGATAGAGCAGTCTGACTGAGCGATGGTAGGCACCAGCAGGCTTGTGGGCATTCATTCAAACAGCACTTTCGTGCGTTTTGCCAGCAGCTCTTCGATGTGCTTCAAGCATTGAGCTGTTTTTTGACTTCAAGCCTATCAACTCCTGAGATTAGGCTGGTGTAACCGATGTGAAATGGCTAGCTAGTTAGCGGGGTGCGTGCTAATAGCGTTTCAAACGTCACTTGCTCTGAGACAAGGAGTAGTTGTCCTCCTTGCTCTGCATGGATAACGCTGCTTCGAGGGTGGCTGTTGTCGATGTGTTCCTGGTTCGAGCCCAGGTAGGGGTGAGGAGAGGGACGGAAGCTGTACTGTTACACTGGCAATACTAAAGTGCCATAAGAACATCCAATAGTCAAAGGTATATGAAATACAAATCGTATAGAGAGAAATAGTCCTATAATTCCTATAATAACTACAACCTAAAACTTCTTACCTGGGAATATTGAAGACTCATCTTAAAAGGAACCACCAGCTTTCATATGTTCTCATGTTCTGAGCAAGGAACTTAAATGTTAGCTTTTTTACATGGCACATATTGCACTTTTACTTTCTTCTCCAACACTTTGTTTTTGCATTATTTAAACCAAATTGAACATGTTTCATTATTTATTTGAAGCTAAATTGATTTTATTGATGTATTATATTAAGTTAAAATAAGTGTTCATTCAGTATTGTTGTAATTGTCATTATTACAAATACATGTAAATAATTGGCCGATTAATCGGTATCTGCTTTTTTTTGGTCCTCCAATAATCGGTATCTGCGTTGAAAAATCATAATCGGTCGACCTCTACTTCCCATGTGTTTGACGCCAATCCATTCGCTCCATTTTAGCCATTACTTTGAGCTATCATCCCCTCAGCAGCCTCCACTGATCCAAACAATTGAATTGGCCACAGGTGGACTCCAATCAAGTTGTGGTGACATCTCAGCTCATATCCGTGGGAAGTAGTTAAGGGGTGGGGGTTCTGCAATCTTTTTGCAGAGGGGGGATGCAGACTTTTTTTTTACTAGTCCTGTAGTAGCAGACCGATATAGACGTCTTCAGCGCGGGCAAAGGCCCAGTTCACTACATTTGTAACTAAATGTACACTCCATGACCAAAGGTATGTGGACACCTGCTCGTCGCACATCTCATTCCAAAATCATGGGCATTAATATGGAGTTGGTCCCCCCTTTGTAGCCTCCACTCGTCTTTCCACTAGATGTTTGAACATTGCTGCGGTGAATTGCTTCCAGTCAGCCACAAAGGCATTAGTGAGGTTGGGCACGGATGTTGGGCGATTAGGCCGGGCTCGAAGTCGCCGTTCCAATTCATCTGTGCAGGCCAGTCAAGTTCTTCCACACCGACCTCGACAAACCATTTCTGTATGGAACTCACTTTGTGCATGGGGGCATTGTCATGCTTAAGTTGGAAAGGGACTTCCCAAAATGGTTGCCACAAAGTTGGAAGCACAGAATTGTCTAGAATGCCATTGTACACTGTGGCATTAAGATTTCCCTTCACTAGAACTAAGGGTCTAGCCTGAACCATGAAAAACAGAACCAGACCATTATTCCTCCTCTACCAAACTTTACAGTTGGTACTATGCATTCAGGCAGGTAGCCTTATACTGGCATCCGCCAAACCCAGATTTGTCCGTCAGACTGCCAGATGGTGATGCATAATTCATCACTCCAGCGAACGCATTTCCACTGCTCCAAAGTCCAATGGCGGCGAGCTTTACACCACGCCAGCCGACATTTGGCATTGTGAACAGTTCTTGTGCTGACATTGCTTCCAAAGGCAGTTTGGAACTCTGTAGTGAGTGTTGCAACTGAGGACAGGTGATTTTGAAATGCTACACGCTTCAGCAGTCGGCGGTCCCATTCTGTGAGCTTGTGTGGCTTATCACTTAGCGGCTGAGCCATTGATTCTCCTAGACATTTCCACTTCACAATAACAGCACTTACAATTGACCAGGGCAGCTCTAGCAGGGCAGAAATTTGATGAACTGACTTGTTGGAAAGGTGGCATCCTATGACAGTGCCACGTTGAAAGTCACTGAGCTCTTCAGTAAGGCCATTCTACTGCCAATGTTTGTCTATGGAGAATGCATGGCTGTGTGCTCAATTTTATACACCTGTCAGCAGTAGGTGTGTCTGACATAGCCAAATCCACTAATTTGAAGGGGTGTCCACATATGTTTGTGTATATATAGCGTATTAGTGTGTCTACCAGCACTTGTAACTTGAGTCTGATATTTATCTGTACAAAACAGTTAATCTGATGATACTTGTGGAATATAAAAATACTTGCTTGATATATATTTTCCAGTTTCTTGAAATACTTTGCAAATTAAACTTACAGTAGTGAGTGCATACATTTTCATACTTTTTTTGTACTGGTCCCCCATGAGAATCAAACCCACCATCATAGTATTGCGAGCACTATGCTTTAACAACCTAAGCACAACATCACAAACCACTTAAATGTACTCAAATACTGTATTGTGCATTGTTTTTCTTCATGGTTTTTCTACAGGTACAAACCTAGATGACCAGCCTATGCACAATACAGTAATGAACATTTACATTAAGTGGTTTGTAAGGATGGTAAATTAATACTGCACAAAAAAAATCATGTTATTTGATTTACAAAATATATGTATTTGATGTGGATGATTTGTGTCTTTGCCCATAACTTTGCACCTTTTAGATGTAAATGTTGAAGGACAGGGTTTTGTTATTTCTAGATTCCATTAGAATGACAATCGCAGAGAAAGGTACAGGGCAACAACTTTTTCAATTCCAACTATTGAATCCTCCAAGATACTGTTCTTAATTATACAACAACCTTTTTTTTTGCCAAAGTGGCGATGCTGAAATATTTGTTTTGCCCTGGTACAGTTGTCTATCTGTCCGCTAATATTAGCAAAGGCCAAGTAAAATAATATGTTTTGTATAATTTCTCGTATTATTATTATGATTTTTCAGGGAGTGCTGCAGCACCCTCAGCACCCCTGCTTCCGGCTTCTATGCCTGAGCTCAAATACATGAGTGTCATAGCAAAGGGGTGTGTACTTATGCAAATCAGATGTTATGTTAAATTAGATGTTTGTTTTATCATTTTCAACAAATTTGCAAAAATGTCTAAAAACATGTTTTCACTTTGTCATTTTGGGCATAAGTCAAGGGGTTTGAATGTATTTACACGTCGAAAACAAGTGTTGCAAACTGAAATGGTCATACTACAATGTCTAACATCATTCACTAGAGGTCACTATATTACACATGTGTAATTTTGTCTGTTGAAGACTTTCAGTTCCTTCATACTGCATGTACTGTACCATTTTACCATTTTATCTTCCTCATGAATCTATGTATTTAATGTCAATATGGGAGTATGACAAAAAAAAGAAAAGACATTTGTATTACAACCTTTGATGTGTAAACTGGGGGGGGGGGGTTTTAACTTTGGTAGTTTAACCATTAAATGATGTGCATTAGTCTACTACCCTTATTACCCATCTGCTAGGCTCTCTGTCTGTTTCTTTCCAGAAGCATATATTGGTGCAATGTTATTAAAAAGTGAATAAAGGAGTTTATAGATTTTGTTATTACTTTGCAGGCCTAGATCTGGAATAATAGTTATAACAGTTCATTGTAAATTTGCAATTATTAGGCTACTTTGATTACTTAGTTACATAAAAGCAATAGATGGCCACATCTTAATGGTAAATTAAATGACACAAATAAATAACCGTTGGTCTCAAAGTAATTTAATATTTCATATCTAATAACTATAGTCATGTAGAACATATCTATTACATTCATAGCTTTGCTTAACCCTTCACACTGGAAATTGGCCTATATGGATAAGGCCAAATTGCAATGTTTCGAACAGAAGAACTTTAAAACGCATATGCATGGCCATGGTAGCAATTGAAAGGGAACGCTTTGGAGATTATGGGGAAATGATCAAACCAAATGTGAGGACACAACAGTTCACCTGACACAACACTGAATCCAACAATTACACTGTTGATGTGATGTGCATTTTACATTTACTGTACTCTTCCAGCATTTGTCAATAACAAAATCTAAAAATACTCTAGATACATTCAGTAACATAATAATATTCAAATTCTGGGGTAGGTGCAAAATAAGAAAAAACTATTGCAATACCTATACCTGACAACAGACTTAAGGAAACACACTATTAGATGTGCAGCCCAAGTGCAGGCCAGAAGTCCTAGAAATAATGTGTATTAGCAGGGGCTAAGGTAGCTGAGGAACCCTCAACTCCGTTCGCCTCGATATGAGAATGGAGTTGAGGCACAGTTTCTAAACCCAGAGGCGCAACAGGCCGGGTTTTGGGGTTGGAGAAGTCAATGAGAGAAGAACAATTATTCTTTAGTTGTTCCTTTTCTCAAAATCTACAGGTACAACCTAGATTCGAGCCAATGTCTTAAGTAGTTTAACATGTTATTACTCCAACCTAGTGAAAGTGGCAAACCGACACGTTTTCATTTTCGTCAAAAACAACTTTATAACGAAGAAATGCCTTTGATTTGACGGCCTGCACATGCGCAGTTTGGTGCGAGACCTTTATTCCTGATGATGTGTTTCTAAGCATGAGCTTTGCTAGCCAACATCGCCATGACATTGACATTTGTATTTATTTATTGCATTACACGAACATTGTAAGAAAGAATATAAAAATATCACACATCACACATCCCCCCCCAAAATGCATAAATAATAAATCAATCCAGTCACAAAAAAAGTATACTGAACAAAAATATCAACACAACATGTAAAGTGTTGGTCCCATGTTTCATGGGCTGAAAAAAAAGATCCCAGAAATGTTCCATATGCACAAAAAGAGAATTTCCCTCCAATTTTGTGCACAAATTTGTTTACATGCCTGTTAGTGAGCATTTCTCCTTTGCCAAGATTTTCCATCCACCTGACAGGTGTGGCATATCAAGAAATTGAACAAACAGCATGATCATTACACAGGTGCACTTTGTGCTGTTTTGGGCTTGCAAAATTATTCAGCCCCCTTACTTAAGTTAATACTTTGTAAGCGCCACCTTACAACACAATGCCACAGATGTCTCAAGTTGAGGGAGCGTGCAGTTGGAATGCTGACTGCAGGAATGTCCACCAGACCTGTTGCCAGAGAATTGTTCATGTTAATTTCTCTACCATAAGCTGCCTCCAAAGTCGTTTTAGAGAATTTGGCAGTACATCCAACTGACCTCACAACTGCAGACCACGTATTACCACACCAGCTCAGGACATCCACATCTGGCTTCTTCACCTGCAGGATCATCTGAGACTAGCCACCTGGACAGCTGATGAAACTGAGTATTTCTGTCTGTACTAAAGTCAGACAGAAATGTGGGGAAAAACTGATTTTGTGGGGAAAAACTGATTCTGATTATCTGGGCCTGGCTCCCCAGTGGGTGGGCCTGGCTCCCAAATGGGTGGGCCTATGCTCTCCCAGGCCCACTCATGGCTGTGCCCCTGCCCAGTCATGTAAAATTAATAGATTAGGGCCTAATTTATTTATTTCAATTGACTGATATCCTTATGTGAACTGTAACTCAATAACATTTCTGAAATTGTTGAATGTTGCGTTTATATTTTTGTTTAGTATATATTACGCTATATACAAGTTACATTTTGACAAAATACTGTAGACACTTCTTTGATTATTTACTTTTATATGTTTTAGGGATGTTATATAATATTGTAAATCAATTAGAAATATATTTAAAAGTGTATTTTTTACCCATGAACTTTGTTTTATGGATGAAACATTTTCCCAATAAAATGACAAAATTCACAATGTATTGGCAGTGACTGCTTGTATGTAAAATAAAAAAGAATATCGAATTTGGTCATGCTTTACCCATCTTATCACTAATATATAGTTTCATATCTGTCCAAAATATTTCACTATGCAAACAATCACTAAATAAACGCTCTACAGTGTCATTTTCCAATTCACGAAAGCTACATTCACATTCTACATGAATTACATATTTAGAAATAAGACTATTAGGAATATTTAAGGATCTTGTAAGAGACTTCTTTCTATCTTATTAGTTATGAAATATTTATGTGGATTAGTCCACGCACGCTGTCATTTCACATCAAATGAAGATGCCCATAGAAAAATTGCAGCAGGGGTAGTCTTCCGGTTAATAATTTCTATGTTTATGACATTAAATTCTATACTATCCCTGTAACTTAGTGCATGTAACGAAAAGCTTGATCGATCCTTCAGTAAAGTAAGGATTCCATTGGGAACAGCTTTCATTAAAATATATTCCTTACACAACATAACAAAGCTATATTTGGCTAATAATTCATTGTAAATATAAAGATTACCATTATCAGTTATAAATTGACTAACCACTAAGATATTATTGGCGAACTAATTATGAAAAAATAAGGTTTTATTTCTATATTTAATATCACCGTTATTCCAAATAAAACATTTGTGTGTAGAGAAGTTGTGCTTGTATAAAAAGGACTAGCAAATTAGAGCTTGTTAATGAAATGTTGCTAATTTAAGTTAACCCACAGCATAAGGGCATTGGAGTAAAAATGAAGCCCCCCATTTTTCTGGAAAACAAAATGTGGTATCATATTCCAAAGACTATAAGATTTTGTTGTCTGATTAAACAACGATCGCCAACAAGTGTGATCAGGGATTTCTATTGGAGAAGCTGTTTTAGCCTATCTTCAAACTGGACCGTCTGTGGTTGAGGGTTCCTCAGCTAGGGATAATGCAACCATTACATCTCGAGCATGCTAGCTAACTCACTTGTACAGCAATGATACATACAAAAGCTTATCACAGGAAGCCCGCAATATCTAACAGGTACAGTGGCAATTTTAGCATGTAAATCTTGGTGGGGCAAAAAATATATATCTGGGATGCATGCCAGCAATGCTACTACAGAACACAACACTATCATTGGAGCCATGTGTGGCAGCAAAACAGTCATTCAGCCTCATTTACTGCCATTAAAAAAAAACATTGCTAATATGGCTTATTTGCTTAAACAAATGTGGTTTCTACTGACAATTGAGATGTACAGACTATGGCATAAGGGGACGACAAGCGGATAAGAGGCCATCTGTAATTTCGATTAAGACATTAATGAGCGAGCTAGGATGGATATAGTCATAAATATTTGTTCAGCACTTTTGAAATGTACAGTGACAGAATTCAGAACATGGGCCGTTCTTACAGTGTTCTCCCTGTACACCAGGTCAGAACCGTAGGGTAAATTAAGGGTACATATATACAGACAATGAAAACTCTTCCAGTATTCGATGATTACATTTCTCAAAAACAGGTTATAGGCTACATGTGCACCACCAAGTCAGAACAGTAGGCAAAATTAAGAGGCGAAAATAGACCATACAATTTGGATTAATTTCTTAGCTACAGTATACATATCTCCCTGGCCTACTACATAATTTATGCAGCAGCATAAAATACATTTTTGGACTCAACTTGAACAGGAATGTGGCGCAGCGGTACGTTGTGGGCAAATTTTGTCATCAAACTTTGTCATCAAAGTCTGGCATTCTCTGGATTTATGGTGCTTTCAAGACAACTGGGAACTATGAAAAAAAAGGTTGAATCATGATGACGTCAGTGACTTTCAAGTCATAGCTCTAGAAAGAGGCCAGAGTTCCCGATTTATAATTCCGAGTTGGATGAAAGTTCAAAACTTATTTTCCAGTCATAGCTTGTTTTTCCCGAGTTCACAGTTGTCTTGAACTCACTAAAGTCCGATTTTGCAGTTCCGAGTTAAGTTGTGTGGCACAAATCATGCTTCACTGACAGCATGGCCAACGTTGAATGTTTATAATTTGAAACTAGGAAAAGAGACCCTTAATCTTAGATTTGGAACCACATAGCCACTCCACTCAATAGCAGGCTAATGATTGCTTTGCAATGCTTGCAGTTAGCCACTGATTCCTTCCAAACCACTCATTGTTGAATTTGCAATTTACAACTTGCTGTGTAATGTTTATGTCCAATAGCCAATGGCCAATGAGTACCGATACATTTTATCTATAATTTCTCTTCATTATTTATCTTCATATGACAAGGATTAATAAGCATTTACCAGTAGATTTTCAACTTGATTCATGATGATGGCTGCTTGCTAAGATTTTGAAAGTATAATGTTGACATGATCAGTCCAATCAAAGCTACTGTAGATATAACAGGATTTGACGTCATTTTATCTGTGGCCAATGACCTTGAGCCTTCTTGGATGGGCACTTCTAATGTAACTCTATGGTAGCACCCAAGGGGCTTGAAATTTCTAGCTTTACTCTTAGACTTGGCAGTAACGTAGTGTCCCCATGAGTGACAGAACACTGAGCCAATCACGGCGCAACGCTCCATATTTTCTGCTGTCTTTCCTAACCACCAAAGAAAGCATTGAGCTAGGCTGAAACACCTCCATTTTGGCGCTGCCTTACTCAAGAAAACAAAAAAGGAGACCATGTTTGTATGCGACTTTATTACCGCCATTATATAAAAAAAAACATTTTTACATTGTTTGCAAACTGATATGTCACAAAATAACATGCAAAACAGGCAAGCTGGGAACTTGGAGAATTTATGTAGCAGGTTAGGATAATTAGATTAAGGTTAGGAAAAAGATTAGGGTTAGCTAAAATGCTTTCCTAACTTGCTATGAATATCACTTCAGGCGAAGTGGCCTGTTTTTAGGGAGTCCCGTACGCAACCTCCCCATATCTGCAAGCATGACCAATGGCATGACACCTTATTGATAAGTAAATTCAACCAACCAATAGGAATACATCAACATCTAATACATATTTCTGCAGAGGCAAGTAGAAACATAACCAACCTCTTAGAAAAGCTTAGTAACCAAATTTTCTGTAACTAACCCAAGATAGACTAGAGCCTGTCGTTTTACAATGGGAATACATGAATCATAGCAGGCAGAGCAAGCAAGGGCAGAGCAAGCAAGGGCAGAGCAAGCAAGGGCAGAGCCAAGCACAAGCCAGTGATCCTAAAATATATTGACATATTTCCGTTAGGGAACGCCTACTCCGTGAAGTGCGTGTGCAATAACTCGATTCACCTTTGCAATCCTTCTAAATCCTTGGAAATGCCAACCCCATGCTTCACATTTATACATCCGGTGAAATATCTGGCTCATTGGCACCCCTCAGCCCTTGAATGACGTTTTACATCGTTACATCCGAGTGTACCTTAAATGTCCCAGGCCCAAGCGAGTGAGAGTGATGATCGGAGAAGCAACATTCTTGGTGGGAATGTTGAATTTGAGATGAAAAACAACCAACCTAAAGCTATTCATGTAACAAGCAAGCTAACGTAGCTAGGTAGCTACAGTTACCCATAGTTGGCTCGCTAGTTTTATTATTTGGTCATTTATTCCAATACATTTTCAGAATTACCAAACATATGTTTATGAAGCTAGCTACGTTTTATAGGCTCCTCACTACAAGACTAAGCCAATTTACCAATGCTAAAATCAATGTCATATATTTAAGTAATAAGGCCCGAGGGGGTGTGGTATATGGCCAATATACCACGACTAAGGGCTGTTCATATGCAATACGCAACACGGAGTGCCTGGACACTGTACTTAGCTGTCGTATATTGGCCATATATCCCCAAACTCCCGAGATGCCTTATTGCTATTATAAACTGTTTACCAATGTAAAAAATAAATGTTTTGTCATACCTGTGGTATACAGTCTGATATACCATGGCTGTCAGCCAATCAGCATTTACGGCTCAAACTACCCAGTTTATAAATATCTATATTTTTTTTGCAAGCTAGCATCATCATTTTGTCTGACAGGCCGAAAATGCAGCCATGTTGATTAAGTGTGACACTTTGCGGCCACTGGAGTATGACACGTGACTACAGTTTGCATTGAATTGTGGGTCATATCAACCCCACAAGTCATCAAAGTTCTACACTTGCTCCCTGGAGCTGAATGGAGGGCAGAGTGGGCAACAGTAGTGAATTGGACCTCCACTTAAAATGGCAATCAAACTGCATATGGTTTCGACGGGGATTCCCCCAAGGGAATATTCTCTAGCGCAAGGGCTGAGGGGGGACTGCAACCATTGTTCTATTTGTAACTGTAGTACCCAATAATATATATAAACCCTGGGTTGATGATTCAGTGTGGAGTGTGCAGTACACGTCACACTGACGTCACACACAGATGCGCGCGCCCACTCAACATAGCTTAGGTTAACGTTTTTATTACTTCTAAACAAAATTTGGGTTATCAAGCTTTCAATTATGTTTTAATTCTTGCTTTCACAGTTGCTAATATTATATTTGGTTGTGATCTTTGCAAAATAACTGCAAAATAACTGTTTTGGATACAGCACTTGTTAACTAGAATGCTAAAGCTCATTGATATAGGCTGTGGCAAAAGCTAGCCAAAGAGCCATTTTTCTGCTTGAAGTGTTTTTAGGTATAATGCAGTTGATTTGCTATGATGACCCAAACATTATATTAAGCCTCTTTGGGATAGGGGGCAGTATTTTCTTGTCCGGATGAAAAGCGTGCCCAAAGTAAACTGCCTGCTACTCAGGCCCAGAAGCTAGGATATGCATATAATTTGGATAGATTTGGATAGAAAACACTCTAAAGATTCTAAACCTGTTAAAAATAATGTCTGTGATTATAACAGAGCTTATTTGGCAGGTGAAACCCCGAGGACAAACCGTCACTGTGTTTTCTATTGGTTTTCTATTGGTTCTATTGGTTTTCTATGGGTGACTAGATTTGAGGCACATGGTTGCAGTTCCTATGTCTTCCACTAGATGTCAACAGTCTTTAGAAATTGGTTGATATTTTTCCTTTGAGTAATGAAGAAGTACAGCTATTCAGAATGAGTGTCAAGCCAATTGGACTCTTTTGTTTGGAGAGCGCGACCTGGAGCTTGCTCCAATTTTATCCGCTATTGAACGCAGTATATTCCGTCTTAAATTATATCGATTATTTATGTTTTAGGATACCTAAGGATGGATTAGGATAGTTGTTTGAAATGTTTGGACCAAGTTTACAGGTAACTTATTAGATAATTTGTAGTCCTTTTGGGCGAGTTGGAACCAGTGTTTTTCTGAATCAAACGTGCCAAATAATCTGACATTTTGGGGATATGAAAAAGGAGTTTATCAAACAAAAGGACCATTTGTGATGTTTCTGGGACACATTGGAGTGCCAACAGAAGATCTTCAAAGGTAAGGCATGAATTATTAAGTTATTTCTGACTTTCGTGTCGCACCTGCTTGGTTGAAATATGATTTTCATGTATTTGTATGCTTTCGCCGTAAAGCCTTTTGAAATCTGACACGGTGGCTGGATGAACAAGAAGTTAAGCTTTATTTTGGTGTATTGCACTTGTGATTTTATGAAAGTTAAATATTTCTAATAATTTAATTTGAATTTCGCGCTCTGCAATTTCACTGGATGTTGTCGAAACGTTCTGCTAGCGGAACGTCTAGCCGTAACAGGTTTTAAGCAGGACATTCATACGAGCCTTAAAATCCAAACATAATCCATATGCAACATGTAAAAATATGCTTTTTTTGCTGGCGTTCTATAAGAACTTCCCATTGTTCTGCCACCAACTTGAAGTGCATCGCCCTCGCGTGGCAATGTTTGCAAAACACAGAAAGGCATCTGTTGTTCTTTGAGAGGCTTTGAAGCCATCTGTTGGCCATATTGACAGTCCCCAGTAGGAGCAGTCCTCCATAGGAATTCTATAATATTTAAATTAAATGTTTTCATAGGAAAAATTACATGTATTGAACTATTTTTGTTGTAGTGGGGACAGTAACTTTAGTAATCTAAAAAAGAGTATACTTTAAGGATTTTTTAAATATATATTTACATTTTTATTTTTATGTTTAACTCAGATAATTTAATTTAAAAGTATGCTTTAAGGTGTCTGTAATATAATAAATGTAGCAAATTCAAATGCAGACATGAATAAATGCATTTCTAGCTAATAAATGCATGAATAAATGCATTTAAATGCATTTAGATAAGAGGAATACCTATGTATGAATGCTGTTAATTGACTACAGAGTTCAACACCATTGTCCGCTCCAAGCTCGTCACCAAGCTTAGGACGCTGGGACTAAACACCTCCCTCTGCAACTGTATCTTGGACTTCCTGACGGGCCGACCACAGGTGTGAGGGTAGAAAACATCACCTCCGCCATGCTGACCCTCAACACGGGGGTCCTACAGGGGTATGTGCTTTGTCCCCTCCTGTACTCCTTGTTCACCCACGACTGCATGGCTACGCACGTTTGTTTGCTGACGTTTGCTGACGACACAACGGTGGTAGGCCTGATCACCGGCTACAATGAGTCAGCCTATAGGGATGAGGGAAGTGACCTGGCAGTGTGGTGCCAGAGCAACAACCTCTCCTTCAACGTTAGTAAGACCAAGGAGCTGATCGTGACTACAGGAAAAGAGGGGGCGAGCACTCCCCCATCCGCATCGATAGGGCTGCAGTGGAGCAGGTCGAGAGCTTAAAGTTCCTCAGTGTCCAAATCACTAAAGACTTAAAATGGTCCAAACACCCATGCCCAGTCGTGAAGAAGGTGCGACTATGGCTCTTCGCCCTCAGGAAGTTGAAAACGTTTAGCATGAGCCCTGAAATCTTCAAAAAGTTCTACAGCTGTACCATTGAGAGCATCTTGAATGGCTGCATCACTGCCTGGTATGGCAATAGCACCTCCCTCGATTGCATGGCGCTACAGAGGGGGGTGTGGACAACCCAGTACCTCACTGGGGTCGAGCTCGCTGCCATCCAGGACATCTATATCAGGCGGTATGGAAGGAAGGCCCAGAAAATCGTTAAAGACTCCAACCCCTCAAGCCATAGACTATTCTCTCTGCTTCCACACAGCAAGCAGTACCGGTGAATAAAGTCTAACACCAACAGGCTCTTCAACAGCTTCTATCCCCAAGCAATAAGAATGATATACAGTGAGGCAAAAAAGTATTTAGTCAGCCACCAATTGGGCAAGTTCTCCCACTTAAAAAGATGAGAGAGGCCTGTAATTTTCATCATAGGTACACTTCAACTATGACAGACAAAATGAGAAAAAATCCAGAAAATCACATTGTAGGATTTTTTATGAATTTATTTGCAAATTATGGTGGAAAATAAGTATTTGGTCACCTACAAACAAGCAAGATTTCTGGCTCTCACAGACCTGTAACTTCTTCTTTAAGAGGCTCCTCTGTCCTCCACTCGTTACCTGTATTAATGGTACCTGTTTGAACTTATCAATATAAAAGACACCCGTCCACAACCTCAAACAGTCACACTCCAAACTCCACTATGGCCAAGACCAAAGGAGATCAGAAACAAAATTGTAGACCTACACCAGGCTGGGAAGACTGAATCTGCAGTAGGTAAGCAGCTTGATTTGAAGAAATCAACTGTGGGAGCAATTATTAGAAAATGGAAGACATACAAGACCACTGATAATCTCCCTCGATCTGGGGCTCCACGCAAGATCTCACCCCGTGGGGTCAAAATGATCACAAGAACGGTGAGCAAAAATCCCAGAACCACACGGGGGGACCTAGTGAATGACCTGCAGAGAGCTGGGACCAAAGTAACAAAGCCTACCATCAGTAACACAATATGCCCCCAGGGACTCATATCCTGCAGTACCGGACATGTCCCCCTGCTTAAGGCAGTACGTGTCCAGGCCCGTCTGAAGTTTGCTAGAGACCATTTGGATGATCCAGAAGAAGATTGGGAGAATGTCATATGGTCAGATGAAACCAAAATATAACTTTTTGGTAAAAACTCAACTCGTCGTGTTTGGAGGACAAAGAATGCTGAGTTGCATCCAAAGAACACCATACCTACTGTGAAGCATGGGGGTGGAAACAACATGCTTTGGGGCTGTTTTTCTGCAAAGGGACCAGGACGACTAATCCGTGTAAAGGAAAGAATGAATGGTGCCATGTATGGTGAGATTTTGAGTGAAAACCTCCTTCCATCAGCAAGGGCATTGAAGATGAAACGTGGCTGGGTCTTTCAGCATGACAATGATCCCAAAACACACCGCCGGGCAACGAAGGAGTGGCTTCGTAAGAAGCATTTCAAGGTCCTGGAGTGGCCTAGCCAGTCTCCAGATCTCAACCCCATAGAAAATCTTTGGAGGGAGTTGAAAGTCTGTGTTGCCTAGCAACAGCCCCAAAACATCACTGCTCTAGAGGAGATCTGCATGGAGGAATGGGCCAAAATACCAGCAACAGTGTGTGAAAACCTTGTGAAGACTTACAGAAAACGTTTTACCTCTGTCATTGCCAACAAAGGGTATATAACAAAGTATTGAGAAACTTTTGTTATTGACCAAATACTTATTTTCCACCATAATTTGCAAATAAAGTCATTAAAAATCCTACAATGTGATTTTCTGGGATTTTTTTTCTCATTTTGTCTGTCATAGTTGAAGTGAACCTATGATGAAAATTACAGGCCTCTCTTATCTTTTTAAGTGGGAGAACTTGCACAATTGGTGGCTGACTAAATACTTTTTTTGCCCCACAGTATAGCTAACAAAACTGTATATCTGAGTTAACCTTGTATCTTTAATGACCTTTTATTTTAAGTTGTTCACTGTCTCTGCACACTCACAGGGCCCTACTCACTCACACACACACTCACTCCATAATATGCTCACTTACACATAATATCCACATACATTTATACTGACTCTACACACATGCACACCCACTCACATACAAGCTACTGCTACTCTGTTTAGCATATATCCTGTTGCCTAGTCAACTTATCTACCTCCAGTATTCCTGTACATTGTAAATATGGTATTGTAACTGACCCTGTACAGTATGCTTATTTGCTTCCTTATTGTGTTCCTCATATTTCTTCTTCTTTTTTGGGTGTTTTTCTAGTATTACATTGTTATTGATTATTGCATTGTTGGGTTTTGAGTTTGCAGAAAGAAATTTCACTGTGCTTGTGCATGTGACATAAAAACTTGAAACTATAGCTTCCAAAATATTTTTTACAACGGTGAGGGGAGTGCCAAGATGGAGGAAAGGTGGCTTCAACACAGCGCCCCCTATTAGTATTTTAGTGTATATATAAATTATTGGTTGTACCCCATGAGAACCCAAAATATAGGCCAATAGAAACTCTCGTTTGCGTTGCAAAACGTTCTCCGTTTGGAGTAAATAGTTTTGAAACGTTTTTCAACCGAATAAGGTAGTGGATACACTCCTGGTAAGGAACATTTGACACAGCAAGCCATAACATGTGACTCTTGTTTTTCGACTCTGCCTAAACCATAAAGAATGATAGAGGACTCTTCTTTGTATCGTTCATATTATGGCGTCCGTAAGTACACGGGCAGTGCAATTGAGGCCATTTCCATTTTGAAGTAGTCAAATTTATTCTTCTACTACTTCTATGAGTTGGTAAACAAACTAAACCGGTGAATACTGCCACCTGGAATTAGTTGTTGGAACAGGTATAATGCCAAGATTGGCGATTTACTGCCACCTGAAGTTATGGAATGTTAACTCACAAGTATAATTAATTGGCTATGGATGGAATTATGTGATCCTTCCTTAACCCATAGGGCAGGTTTTCCCAAACTCGGTTTTGCACTACACAGCTGATTCAAATAGTCAGTTAATCATACATCTTTGATCATTTGAATCGGCTGTGTAGTGTCAGAGCAAAAAGCAAAACGTACACCAAGTTTGGGAAACGCTGTAATAGGAAGTCCCACCCAGTTGACAATTTCAAAATTATGAAAGTCCTCAATGGCGCTGCCTATGCTAACATAGGCTTTGGGGCACTAAGAGTCCTCTATCTAACTCTATGGTCTAAACGCATTATTCCGTCTCTAATCTGTGCTTCCGTATTCATAGCCATCGGAAAGATCATACTACGGTCACTTTTATAAAGGACCGACTGGAAAATCATTCTCTGTCCTCCCTTACAATGGCGTTTTTACAATTGATTGTCTTGATCTTCATGGCATCTTTTTGTATTGGTAAGTAGCTACTTGACTAGCTTATATATTATTCTATGTTTACAGTCTTTTTGGCAAACCCTTGTCTAACGAGTCGCTGTCACTATATATGAACAATTACAAAATTAGACCTGGGATTCTGCACAAATTCATCAGTTAAAACTGCGCTATGAAGCAGTCGTGCTTTTTTCATTAATTAGTAATGCCAGATCATGGAAGATATTTAGCTTCATTCCCACTAGGCACATACTGGTGCAATCAACTCAACAAAATTACGTTGAACCAACGTTGATAGACGTCTATGCCCAGTGGGTTTTTCTTTGCGAAACGTAGATTACATTAGGCCTGTTCAATATTTGGGACATGACACGGTCTGGTTCTTGCCAGATTAGTATACCAGTCTGTTTATGCAACTCGCATTTTTGTAGACCGAGATATAGATAAATATGAAAAGGGTATTCTGGTGTCACACCTTTCCTCCCCCATCTTTCAGTTCCCGTTTACTGTGCAAATATAGAATACCATATTCTCTGCAACTATTGCAGAAATACGTTAGGCCGTTTTAAATTTGGGACATGATGCGGTCTGGTTCTTAACAGAATGGAATACATTTCTTGAGCTGAAATAAAAAATCACAAAAAGCTTATTCCTCTAAAATGTTGTGCACATAATTGTTTACATCCCTGTTAGTGAGCATTTATCCTTTGCCAAGATAATCCATCCACCTGACAGGTGAGGCATATCAAGAAGCTGATTAAACAGCCTGATCATTGATTTAAAAAAATACACACAAAACACAGGTACACCTTGTGCTGGGAACAATAAAAGGACAAAGTGCAGTTTTGTCACACAACACAATGCCACAGATGTTTTGAGGGAATGCTGGGGAGGGGGGGTGTATTTACGTCTGTAATAAAGCCCTTTTGTTGGGAAAAACTCATTCTGATTGGCTGGGCCTGGCTGCCAAGTGGGTGGGACTATGCCCTCCAAGGTCCACCCATAGCTGCACCCCTGCCCAGTCATGTGAAATCGATAGATTAGGGCCTAATGAATTTATTTAAATTGACTGATTTACTTACTCTTTGAAATGGTTTCACACAGTTGTGTTTATATTTTTGTTCAGTATATAAAGCTCCACTCCACACTTAATTCTTAATGTCTACTGCTTGCAAAATCATCTTTTTTCATATAAATTTAATGTTTATTTGCATGACAATAATTGTCCTGACTTTTAAGAATACCTGAATCGCTTTGCTTTTCTGATTGGCAAGTTTCACCATTCAATTATTTTAGATCTACAGGAGTGCATGTTTCACCATTCAATTATTTTAGATCTATAGGAGTGCATGTTTCACCATTCAATTATTTTAGATCTACAGGAGTGCATGTTTCACCATTCAATTATTTTAGATCTATAGGAGTGCATGTTTCACCATTCAATTATTTTAGATCTACAGGAGTGCATGTTTCACCATTCAATTATTTTAGATCTATAGGAGTGCATGTTTCACCATTCAATTATTTTAGATCTACAGGAGTGCATGTTTCACCATTGCACGGACCGTGGCGATACGTTGGCACAATTATTACAATATGGCAAATCTTAGTCAATTGCATTCTATCCATGCTTGCTTTTGCAAGCTACCCGAGACATGGAGATAGGTGGGAGGGCATACAGGATGTTGACAATTTATTAATGCGCAATTTGCTTAAATATGTAATGGAAACATTTCAACCACAACATTTTTATTCGACACTAGGTTTCTGCAGATTTTATTATTTTTATATGTGTGACGTCATTACGTCCATCTGTTTAAAAAAATAAAAATACAATATGTAAATGGAACGCACCCAAGCAGGCAATTGTCGCATTTATTTTCTATGCAAACCTTCTAATTGGCGAAAGAAAGAAAAAATCTCTGGACAAGTTCATGGAAACATAGCTGTTGGCAAGAGAGCACAAACAAGACTGGCACCCAGGCTAGTGCCTTGTTCCAATATCTGAATAGAAATGATGTCTCGTACTAAAGTCTGCATCTGACCTAGTTAACAACTTTTATTTATACTAACAAACTAAACTGTGGTTTATTCTGTGGGATCTTCACAGGTGAGACCATGGTCATCGGTGAGCCTACCAGGCCCAAGTTGGGCATCACACAGCTGTCCTCAGTAAGATATAAATGGCTGTATGTGTGAAAACAACAGATCTAACATGTCTCTTCCAGGACCAGGTTTGATGGAAACTACACCGGTTAACTCAAGTAGTCCCCTGTTAACAGTTAACAATTGTACAACTTGTATACAACTTGTATTCTCTATTCTAAGGAATATAGCCCAGTACTTGGTTCATAAAGCATTCATCACATCTATAGAAAACTCCATATCTTGGCCACATATTTCTAGTAACACCAAGCCTGTTTCACCAAGCCTGTACTTTCACACACTACAAACAAGTTATTTTTCAACTTCAGAAAGACAGTTGTTGCGGTGCGCATTTTTTCATCAGAGATTCCATACCTGAACTGTAGAGCATGTGGTTGTTAGGTTAGAGATGTAGGGGGTTATGACTGAAAATGTTAATTGATAGTTACTCGCTGACCTCTGACCTTCCCCATCTACCAGACAACTGACATCTGCTCAGACTGCAGCCAGATCATTGAGCTATTCACAGACATGATCTCCAACACTGACACCCAGGTGAGTACCCATTCTGCTGAAGTATGTCTTCTCTCATTTTATAGTTGTAGCCAGAGTTGCAGATAACACCCTGACCAGAAAGTGGTACTTCAAGTAAATATGAAAAAAGCCTTCTGTCCCCCCCCCCCCCATCTTTCAGTTCCCGTTTACTGTTCCCATCTCCCCCCCATCTTTCAGTTCCCGTTTATTATGCAAATATAGACAGTCAACAGTTGAACTCTGCGCTTGAAACAAAGTCTACTAGAAGGATGTCAAATTGACATGTCATTGTGCATCTCACCCCATAACAAAGTGAGCCACCAATAGTGTACTGTAACTGTATATGTACCTATGTTAATTGTTTAGGAGCTGATCCACAACACCCTGGATGCCCTGTGTCTGCGCCTCCCCATAGTTGAGGCTCAAAGCCACTGTATGTCCCAGGTGCATATGTACCTGCCCCAAGCCCTCCAGTACCTCACTGGCATACTGGTGAGTGCCTGAGAACTGCAAATATGCAGAGAAAGGAAAGTCTGGTTTACAACGTTACCATCCAAAAATGTTCCTACATTGTATCATGGGCAATAATGTTGTTATTCTATAACATAAGGACTTATCAATTCTCTTTCTCCTTCATATCTGTAGAAGCCAGGTGAGACGTGTATGGTCCTGGGCCTGTGTGCTGTCCGCTCAGAGAGAAAAGCGCCTGAACCGCTTCCTCCCACTTTCAATGACATCGATCTTTCGAATGCTGTACTTGACTCAGGCACCAGCCCAGAGGTGAGTGTGAGCGCTGAACTTTTGTACAGTCTAGGAACGGAAGTCTCTTCCCTACCCTTCTTTGTTTGTTTGTCAATGTGTTTTTCTAGTTCTGCATGGTTTGTCATTTTTCTGTCTGCACTGAATGCTCTCTCACCAGCTGATCTCCTCTCCAGGTGCAGATCAGCCCACAGTGTACCTTCTGTGTTTATCTTATGAAGAAACTGGAGAGCATGTTGCCTACAGAGAAGACTGAGGTAACTCTCTCAATAAGTCTATATATTTCTCACAAGTGTCCACACTCACTAACACGCAGACACATTTTGTTGGACACCCTTGACCCTTACAGGATGCCATAGTGAAGCTAATGGGTGAGGTGTGTGGCCTCCTGCCTGCAAGCTACAAAGACCAGTGTGACGACTTCATCAACAAGTATGGAAAGGAGATTGTTGACTTCCTGCTGTCGTCAGCCGCCCCTCACTCCATCTGTGCCCTGCTGCACCTGTGTCTGTTCCAGGAGACCCCCAGCATGGGTGAGTGGGGTGATTTGGTCAGACCAGAGCTCTCGTTTCAATCATAAGGTCAAATGTGTGTGGTCTCATACTGATATGACTATGTGGGCTACACATTTCCTTTCTACTCTCTCCTCTTCTACCCTCATCGTTCATGCTCTCCTTGATCTGTAGATTATCTCTGTCTCCCTTGGCACTGCTCTTCCACATTGTAGCCCTCTGTAACCCTGACCCCCCCTCTCCAGAGATGCCCCTCCCCTCTGACTGTGATTCCTGCCGTACGCTGGCGGTTCTGAGCCGGCTCCACCTGGGTCTCAACGCCACTGAACCTCAGACCTCCTCTTTCCTCCAGTCTGTCTGCCTGCAGCACCCCAATGCCATCCCCAAGGTCTGCCCAGCCCCTATGCCCTACATCCACCCCTTAACCCCTACATGTTTATTTAGAAGCCCCACAGAGCTTACGCCAGTTTCATCTGGCGTAGAAGGAGAATAGGCCTAAATATAGTGCTCTGTGCTGTAGTCGCCGTAAGATACAACAATAAGAAAAAGCTTTCAGTTGTGTTTTAAAGCATTGAAGTCAGTTTCATTGTGCCTGTCTTTGTGTTCTATCCAGTGTGAAATGTTCACCAAACTCTACGGTCCCAGACTACAGAAGGTTCTGGGAAGCCAAATGGATGCTCCGGATACATGTGAGGTAATTAAACCATTCCCATCCAGCCGTAGGAGCGGGTCCTCCTCTGACTCTACAGTGTCTATAATCCCCAGACCACTTCTTCTAATTACTAACCATGACCACTGTCCCATTGACAAGTGGTTTGATTGTGTGTAAGATGACTGAGTCTTGTCTTAGTTAGTATGGGCTCCAGAGTGGTGCAGCGGTCTAAGGCACTGCATCTCAGTGCTTGATGCTTCACTACAGACACCCTGGTTCGATTCCAGGCTGTATCACAACCGGCCGTGATTGGGAGTCCCATATGGCGGCGCACAATTGGCCCAGCGTTGTACGGGTTTGGCCGGTGTAGGCCGTCATTGTAAATAGGAATTTGATCTTAACTGACTTTCATAGTTAAATAAAATAAATGTAAAAACGTATATCACCTGACTATACAAAACTTTGTCCTGAGTGTACAAAACATTAGGAACACCTGCTCATTCCATGACAGACTGAACCAGGTGAATGGGATGATCCTTTATTGATATCACTTTAAGTCTACTTCAATCAGTCTAGATGAAGGGGAGGAGACAGGTTAAAGAGGGATTTTTAAGCCTTGATACATGGATTGTGTGCCATTCAAAAGGTGAAAAATATTTAAGTGCCTTTGAACAGGGTTATGTGTTTTTCACACAACAGTTTCCCATGTGTCAAGAATGTTCCACCACCCAGGCCTCCCCGGTGGCGCAGTGGTCTAGGGCAGAGACCAGGCTCTGTCACAGCCGGCCGCAACCGGGAGATCCATGGGGCGACGCACAATTGGCCTAGTGTCGTCCGAGTTAGGGAGCGTTTGGCCGGTGGGGATATCCTTGTCTCATCGCACACTAGTGACTCCTGTGGCGAGCTGGGCGCAGTGCACGCTAACCAGGTCGCCAGGTGCACGGTGTTTCCTCCGACACATTGGTGCGGCTGGCTTCCGGGTTGGATGCGCGCTGTTAAGAAGCAGTGCGGTTGGGTTGTGTTTCGGAGGACACATGCCTTTGAGACAAGATAGTAACTACTAACAATTGGATACCAATAAATTGGGGGTAAAATGTAAAACAAATAAGAAAAGAATGGTACACCATCCAAACAACTTGACATGACTGTGGAGTTGGAGTCAAACTGGGCCAGCATCCCTGTGGAGCGCTTTTGACACCTTGTAGAGCATGCCCTCAGCATATTGAGACTGTTCTGAGGGCAAAAGGGTGTGCAACTCAGTATTAATAATGTTTTATACACTCAGTGAATATCTCTTTGTCCTCCAGAGAGCTGATATGTGTGTTGCTGTGAAAGAGCAGCATCTTCTGGGGAAGAACCAGTGTACCTGGGGACCCAGTTACATCTGCAGGGACTTGAAAACTGCTCAGGGGTGTGGTGTAAGTAAACTAGATCTGCCATGGGCCCGGTTTCCTGATTGCGATAGAACGAGTGTTTTTAACGATGCATTTTTCCCACAACGATCGTAGATGTAACATGCGTTTCCCAAAACCATGCAGAGAGAGCGGACGCTAAGTGCGTCGTTGGAGCATGTGTCAATACTGGGAGTGCTTCTCTCGGATCAGGTTTCTCTTTTCAAATCTTTAACATTCAAATTATTTCACAATACTGACGGATCAGCTCCTAGGGAGATATTACCACCTACGGCTGTGAATATTGAGGTGGCTAATTATAATGCTTACCCAATCAAAATGCACTAAATAACCGATTTGGCACATTAGGCTTGCTAGGCTACACATCATGAAATATTGAGATGACTTAGACAGTAGCCTAGACAGTAGCAAAATAACTCAACTGATTGAACATGAAATGGAGGCTATTTCAATATGTTATACTGTACGTTGCTTGTTTGCATCAACTGCAAAGACATTGGCAACTTTGTATTTGTAGTCAACTTTATTCAACTTAGTTTTTTTTATTGTGCGGTCAGAGACGGATAAACCATGTGATTCCATGTTTAGCGAAGATCTTCTGTGTATAAAAGCATCTAACGACAAACTAACAACAACAGCTGGTACCCTTACAGCTCATTGAAATAATGCTTAATTCCTCCTGAAAAGTGATTAAATTAAAGCTATTTTATCATGGAATACTTGCATGCCTTGGTATGTCATAGAATAAAGCAAAGAAGCTGTGAAAAGAGATGAATTATTGCTTATTCTACAAAGATATTCAAAAATAGCCTGGACACATTTGTTGGTACACCATAGAAAATATAAATAATTGGATTTAGGGATATTTCAAACAAATTAGTTTCTTTAATTACACGTCTCCAATCTTGTAATCAGTCATTCAGCCTATTTAAATGGATAAAAGTAGTCACTGTGCTGTTTGGTATCATTGTGTGCACCACACTGAACATGGACCAGAGAAAGCAAAGGAGGAGATCAGAAAGGAAATAATAGACAAGCAAGGTAAAGGCTACAAGACCATCTCCAAGCAGCTTGATGTTCCTGTGACAACAGTTGCAAATATTATTAAGGTGTTTAAGGTCCATGGAACTGTAGCCAACCTCCCTGGGCGTGTCCTCAAGAGGAAAATGGACTCCAGATTGAACAGAAGGAGAGTGCGAATGGTAGAAAAAGAACCAAGGATAACTGCCAAAGAGATACAAGCTGAACTCCAAGGTGAAGGTACGTCAGTTTCTGATCACACCATCCGTTGCTTTTTGAGCGAAAGTGGGCTCCATGGAAGAAAACCCCAGGAGGACTCCACTTTTGAAAGAAAAACATAAAGCCAGACTGGAATTTGTAAAAATGCATATTGGCAAGCCACAATCCTTCTGGGAGAATGCCCTTTGCACAGATGAGTCAAAACTGAAGGCTTTTGGCAAGTCACATCAGCTCTTTGTTCACAGATGAAAAAATGAAGCTTTCAAAGAAAATAACACCATACTGACAATGAAACATGGAGGTTCACCCAACTACCTCATTCCAAATAATTTATTTTTGCTATTTTGCACCCCAGTATCTCTATTTGCACATCATCATCTGCACATCTATCACTCCAGTGTTAATGCTAATTTGTAATTATTTTGCCACAATGGGCTATTTATTGCTTTATACCTCCCTAATCTTACTACATTTGCACACACTGTATATAGATTTTTCTATTGTGTTATTGGCTGTATGTTTGTTTATCCCATGTGTAACTCTTGTGTTGTTGCTTTATCTTGGCCAGGTCACAGTTGTAAATGATAACTTGTTCTCAACTGGCCTACCTGGTGAAATAAAAAAGGCTTGGTTATGTTTTGGGGCTGCTTTGCTGCGCCTGGCACAGGGTGCCTTGAATCTGTGCAGGGCACAATGAAATCAAGACTATCAAGGCATTCTGGAGCTAAACGTACTGCCCAGTGTCAGAAAGCTCTGTCTCAGTCGCAGGTCATGGGTGCTCCAACAGGAAATGACCCTAAACACACAGCTAAAAGCACCCAAGAATGGGTAACAACAAAAGATTGGACTATTCTGAAGTGGCCTTTTATGAGTGCTGATCTGAATCCTATCGAACGTCTATGGAAAGAGCTGAAACTTGCAGTCTGGAGAAGGCACCTATCAAACCTGAAACAGCTGGAGCAGTTTGTTCAGGAAGAGTGGGCCAAACTACCTGTTAACAGGTGCAGTCCTCTCATTGCAGTGATTGCCTCAAGGTTGTGCAACAAAATGAAGTTATGGGTCCCATAATTTCTCTATGCCATTTGTTTTATTTACAATAAGTGGAATAAAAAAATCATAAGCAAAGTGATTTATATTAAATATGGAACAAACAATGGTGGATGCCAATTATTTTGGTCAGTTTCAAGTTATTACAGAGAAAATTGTGCATTTGTCTTTTGTGGAGGGATGCCAACAAATTTGAGCATGTCTGTAGCTGTTCTACGAGTGGTCTGAGGCAGGCTACGACTTCCTTAAATTTGATTAATTGCAACGTTAACAATGGTTTTGGGAAACAGCTTGGCGATTTAACTATGCTCATACAAAGGTTCTAACGAACTTAGCCTTAAGATGTTTTTGGGAAACTGGGCCATGGTCTTATCTAATACAACAACCTAAGCTATAAGTAAATTAAAATATAGGACATGTCTGCCCGTGGTGTGTTGTCTGAAAAACAACCCGACCCACACCAATGCTTTGCTGCCTTATTTCTGATCTGGTTTTATTTTCATTTTGATACAACTCCAGATGGTAGACTTCTGCCAGAAGGTGATGTGGAACTAGAGCTGAGAACCACTCCCAGAGTTCTCCCTCCATGGATGAAGCTGATGATTTAACTGCCAAATATATGTTTTAGTATTGCACTTGTTACTGATTGCACTATTGCCTTTGACTTTTCTTTGCCACAGTTTTAAATTAAATATTTTGTCAACTTCATTTTACAGGTCATCTGATATTGCACTGAGCAATGAGTAAAATTTCTGGATATTTAATTCCTTGATTTTCACTTCTGGTAGACTGTTGTAACACTGAGATGATTTGATGTCAGGTTTGATTTGCACTGGGTGGGCTGTTAGGAGTACAGTAAGTAATTTAGTCAAGCAATGTAAATAATTGACTTTAAATAATATTGGACCTATTTAAGCACATATCCACAAGTATAACAATTTACATTTGAAATGTGACTTTTCAGTTGTAGGTAATAGTATCTTCATATACAATCAGTCATAATCAGGAAGAACATAGTAAATGTAAGTGGCAAAGTGTCTTGAAGAAATTAGTGAACATGTACCTCCTGTTGAGAAACCCTTTCAATCAGTAATGTGAACATTAATTAAATGTATTCATTTAATGTACAATTGTTAGATTTCATTTTTGTGATCCAACTAAATGTACATGAGTATTTATCCTATAATGCTTACAATAGGAACATCCTTTTGCAACCCTCACTATTTGGTAATGTCAACATTTTATTTCTTGTTTTTATTGCCATGTTTCACAAATAAACTAAAAAGACCCAACCCAAATCAATACATTTCATCCAAAAAGGTAAAACATCAAATAATATTAATGACTGGAAACAGACATTTCAAAGCTGGTTTATTCCACCATTTACAGTTAAAAGTTGAATAGTAGACATTGTTTTCTCTATCCAAAATCCACCAATAAAAAGACCTGGTCCTCATGTGGTGGGGGCTTACCCTGAGGTCATCTTGAACAGTGTCCAGTTCCACTCTAGTGGCTTTTTGGGGCTCGTCTGACCACTGGCCGGCATGTGACATCTCTCTCCTGTACAATCAATCTTTCAATGCCTTATTCACGCCCCTGTGTGGTTAGTTGTGTCATCTTCGTTCTCTCTTCTTTTCCAAATCTGGAACGAAGAGAACCACACAACACAACTGACAGTTACAGGGAGTCAGTAACTTATCTAGACATAAACCTGTAAATTAGAGAACAGCATATGGTATAATCAGTGGTCAATGTGACACAATAGAGCTTACCTGAATGTAGGCCTCCGACAGTGTGATCATCTGGGGCAGGATATCTGTCACCTGCAAGTCCTGGAGCTCGTACCACTTCCCAGTGCCCTTCAGTGACCAAAAAAAAGGCACACATTAGCACCAATAACTGAACAGGATGAGTATTTATTTCACAATGTCATAAAACACTGCACATCTAAAGCTCTGCAAATGTGCACCTCTAGAGTACACAAGGAGAAAGTCCTGAAAACGCAGCAGTCACTTACATGATGCAGGACATGCATTCTGTATGCCCCCTCAGTGGGCTTCCCATCATGCACCACGTTGGCCACCAGGTCATAGGTGGTGTTCTTCTCTGTGACCTGTGCCTCTTCTGTCAGGTACTCACGAAGGTCTACGTTCCTGGTCAAGGAGCAAATGCAAGGAGTCAAAAACACAGACATGAACTCATCAGGCTGAGCATGATGCTAAATTACCATTGAGTACATGGGGAAAGTATGCAACAGTCTCTTACGTGATGGGAAAGTTGACGATGGTGGGGTTCTTCTCCACAAAGAAGTTGTTCTTGGTGAACCTCTTGATGCAGAAGATGAGATAGGGAGGCAGCTTGAGCAACTGGAACCTTTTGAGGAAATTCTCTTTGTAGGTTTTATACTCCTAAAAGAAAACAGGAGTGTGAAGGGACCAGAGGAAGGGGCGAAGAGGTGAGGAAAATCAAGAGGTGATAAAGCACTTAAGATTATGTCAAACAGAAGCTGAAGTCTCACAGGCCATCCTTCCAAATCTTGTCTCGTTGACTCGACATTTGAACGATTTTGCTTAGGATGGGAGCGCTGGCTGTTAACACTCACTTTTGTTTTAATAACCTATGCAGCATTAGTTTTGTATCCTATGCTAGCTAGCTTAATGCAAGTCAGAAACATTTTCAGAAACAACATTGGTTGGTAGAGCAACCCATGCAAAATATTTGTTTGGCTTAATAAGTGGCAACGCATCACTAGTTTCCATCTAGCCCACCCCTCGCGTTTTGTTTGAGGCTTTCAAACAAAACGTGAGAAGCCTAGGCTTCTGAGGCTACTTTTAATTTAACTTGGAGAGATGGTTGGCTTGAAGATAGGAGTGCTAATCCTTTGAGCTAATGTAAGTAGGAGTTTGAGGGCAGTACCTTCTCTGTGTTGCCGTTAAACTTGGCCAGGATGTTGAAGAGGGGGACCTGTGGGATGATGAGCTGCTCCTTCTCATCCTTGTACAGTGGGGCTGTGGGAAGGTCAAGGGTCAGGAAGAGGAAGGTGGACTCCGACATCTCCTCCTGGTACTCCTCCTTCAACAGCAGAGCCACCTTCTCTTCTGGTGGCTGGAGAGAGAAAGGCATGTAACATTAACAATTTAGCTTTTAAAATCTGTAATCATATTGAAGTCAAGAATTCACAAGTAAAAATGTAAACTTTGATACAATGATGCAGTCTTCCTTTTACAAAGGTCTGACAATAAGCCACTCGCCAAATCTGGATGAGGAAGCTTCTTGGAGAATATACGCATGGAACCTTGGAACACTTTGGTGAGGCTTGCTATATTGGCGATAGGCGAGAGATGGAAAAGAAGAGGGAGATATCTTTGTTAATATCACAGGTTGTACAGTAAGGCAGACAACACTGACTTATAAGGACAATGAAAAAGGATTAAGTCATATCCTTCCTCAACATCACTCCCTCGACCCCAGTCATCAGTCCCCTCCACGTCCCACTCACAAGGTTTCTTCTTGGTTCCTCCCAATGCACCATGCAGAGCGTTCATGAACCAGGACAGAAAGTCCACAGCATCCCCTGCAGGACAGAGACCAATCAGCAGATTTGCAACACATAAATTTTACTGTACTAAAAACATTTTGTTCTTGAGAAACAAGGCTCTCAGCCTAACTGAATGTGATATAATAAAATCCTGCCTTGCTTGGTGATCTGGAAGTTCTTCTTGCTACACAGCACTACAGCCTGCAACATCTCGTGGGGTGACACGTGGGCCTTGAAGTTCCGAGGGTTCCACAGCTTGCGCATCAGCTCACCGAATCGCTGCACCAGCAGGAACATGATGTCACCAGGTGGCCTACGGATGCGGCAGTAATTCTCCTCTTCCAGAAAGTAGTTCCGCAGTGGGGGCACATTGGACAGGGCCTGAAGGGTTAAAGATAGTTCACCATAATCATTTTACAATTTAGCAGACTCTCTTATCCAGAGCGACTTACAGTAGTGAGTGCATACATTTTCGTACCGTTCCCCTGTGGAAATCAAACACACAACCCTGGTGTTGCGAGCGCCATGCTCTACCGACTGGGTCACATGGATGATCATCACACAGGAAAAGGTTAAGCAGCATGTGAATGGTGAGAGGTCTGATTCACCAGTGGATACTCTGTGGTGGATAACAGTCTTACCTGCAGCACCACATTAGCGTAGTCATTAGCCTTGATGTTGTTGAGCCCTACGATACCAGGCAGATAGGTGGTGCCATCATAGGCTCGATACAGCTTGCCCTGCTTGTCCAATCCAGAGATGTGCTGTCTGGTGAATGTGGGCTTCAGTACATACTAAACACAAAGAACAAAAATATATGACCACCTCCATTATTGCACAAACCATGGCTGAACATAAACTGTTCAACTTTATTTCAGAACTATTGGTTTAGCACCATTTAATCAGTGCATGTTTGAATCAATGCATCTGACACCTCTGAAATGGTCTTATTACAGGGTTAATGTGTGCAAACCCATGTCTGTGGACCCACCGTGATGTCTTCCAACGATGAGTCAATGATCTCGTAGTTATCTGGCAGACAGTAGAACTTAAGTGTGTGCAGATTGAGGAACACATGGTGGGTGAATTGCACACTGTGAGTATAGGCATGGGACTTCAGACCTCTGCCTGGAAGAGACACACACACACACACAACAGTTTAGGTTGAGGTCAAATCATTTCTGAAAATGTTTCAGGTAGGGAGGGAGATAACGACGTTAATCTGAAGTATTGGATGATTTACCTTGGAAGTATTTCCCACAGATGAGACAAGCATAGACGTTGATGTGGGAGAGCGAGATGGAGCACAGCTTCTCAAAATCAAAGTCCAGCACACTCCTGAAGACAAAGGTGTTAGAGGTGAATGACAAATATTACACATTCAGTGTTAAAACCAGTGGACGTTTAACGTTACCTATTGATTGTGTCGAGGTAGGGACAGTGGCGACTTCTGCGATCCTCAGATGAACGGCCTACTTTCACAGGCACTGTAGCTATAAGACAAACAACACGTCAACAAACAATTCAGTGTAACTCGCTAATGTGATGCCTAGCAATGACAACAATCGTGGGTATCTAAGATTAGCTACGTTACACCAGAGATTTGTGTTTACAAAAGGCCTCTGGCTAACACTAACTTAGCTAGAAGTTGCCAGAAGATATTTACTATACCATTACGCTTGGACTGCGCTGAGTTCGGAACACAGTCATGGTTACATTAACGCTTCGAACACACTGACAGCGTAATTGCGCAAAATAGTATGTAGCATCATCTGGATATGTATGCACTCGAAATTCAACATTCACCTTCTGCTACCATTTCTGTCAAGCCACCTACACATACGTATGCACCCCACCGAACACACTGGGGGGGGGGGGGGGGGGGGGGGGGGTCGCTGTATTTTTTATTTATCCCCCCCTCCCCTTTTAGTGGTATGCAGTTGGTAGTGACAGTCTTGTCTCCTCAATGCAACTCCATTCGGACTCAGGAGAGGCGAAGGTCAAGAGCCGTGCGTCCTCCGAAACACAACCTAACCAAGCCGCACTGCTTCTTGACACAATGCCCACTTAACCTGGAAGCCAGCCGCACCAATGTGTTGGAGGAAACACCATACACCTGGCGACCTTATCAGCGTGCACTGCGCCCGGCCCGCCACATGAGTCGCTAGTGCGTGATGGGACAAGGAAATCCCTGTCGGCCAAACCCTCCCCTAACCCGGACGATGCTGGGCCATTTGTACGCCGCCCCATGGGTCTCCCGGTCGCGGCTGCGACAAAGCCTGGACCCAAACCCAGATTCTCTAGTGGCACAGCTAGCACTGCGATGTGAGCTTAACATAAAAACTAAAATTATATAAAACACATTTTCCTTAAAGTATTTATGTTACTGTCCCCACTACAACAAAACAAATACTTAAATACATGTAATTTTGTCCTTGAAACATTTAACTGAAGTAATGTAGAATTGCATTCATTCCTATGGGGGATTGCTCCTACTGGGGAGTTCCAATATGGCCGACTGGTGACGAAAGCCTCTCAAAGCCAATACATAGCGTCAGCAATCCAGGGTTTATATACATCATTTTTTCTGACCCCATTTCTCACACAGGCTCCAATGTGTCTTAATGTAGTTTTTTTACATGTGCAATGTCACGACAGGAACACAGTTGATACTTCAACTCCTGTTGGAAGAAAGATGGCAGAAGTGGATGCCTTGTTCGAATCAAGCAGCGCGTCGAGCAAAGTTGGTGAAGACGAATGTTATGAATGGCCAACAGTAGTAGTGAAAACTGGAACAAAAAGGAAATTGGAGTATATGTGTATGTATGATAATGAATCGCTTCTTGTTGGGAAGCGTTTGTTGAGTAAGGATACATATGTGGGAGACCTGTTTGAGGAGTTGAAAATTGTGAAATATGCTCTGGGAAAAGTGGAGTCTATCAGAGTGACCAGGAGTGATCTTATGTTGATGAATTGTATTTCTGAAGAACAGAGGAAGATTGCACTGAGCCTCAAAAGAATCTGGACAACAGAAGTTTTGAACTTCGGAGTAGAGCACCAGTCAAAGGAGTCATCTCAGGGGTGACGACCGATGTTCAGCCTGAATACCTGAAGTTAATTCCTGGTGTGATTGGTGCCCGGCGCTGACACGCTGGGTGAATGGAGAAAAATATGAAAGTCTGTCAGTCCTGACAGAGTATACTGAAGACCGGTGTGTAGAAGGACAACGGTGTTGCAATTGTGATGGGGATTATGATCCCGGGTTCCTGGAGTGCCCTGTAAAGGTGAAGGAGATTGAGGTGGCAAAAGTTAGAGCGGAGGCAATTAAAATAATTGAGAAAACAAGCGACGCTAGTGAAGATATGGTAGTGGATGAACCACAGCCTGTAGTAAATGTTTGCTGCCAGTCAAAAGATAAAGGTGGATTTTGTGGTGTTCATTGCCACAATTGTAAACTGTACGGCACAAGTCTCAAAGAAGTCTGGACATTATTGTGGCTGAGGCCAAAACCTTTCTGGGATTTTACATCTGAAGACTGCAAGGGGTACTGGCTCCGGAAGACCAGCCCTCCCAGGTTCCCCTTGAGCCTGTGTAGGGATCAGATCCATTTTATTTTTTTAACAGAAAAGTTGGTTCGTTTAGTTTATTTTTTGTTACGTTTTTTGGGAATCCTGTTTTCACCCTGCACAGTAGGTGGCGGGATGCACATTAAATTGTGCGATCGGCAATATACCATAAAAGTGGGCTGAGTCACAGACGTGATCTTCCCGTCTGGTTTTGCGCCCCCTCGGGGTAGTGCGGTGGAGTAGATCTTCGTGGGCTCTACTCAGCCTTGTCTCAGCGTAGTAGGTTGGTGGTAAGTTGATAACCCTCTAGTGGTTTGGGGGCTGTGCTTTTGCAAAGTGGGTGGCGTAATATCCTGCCTGGTTGGCCCTGTCTGGGGGCATCGTCAGACGGGGCCACAGTGTCCCCCAACCCATCCCTGTCTCCAGTATCTATGCTGCAATAGTTCCTGTCTTATCTGGTGTCCTGTGTGAATTTAAGTATGCTCTCTCTCTCCCTCCCGGAGGACCTGAGCCCTAAGATCATGCCTCAGGACTACCTGGCCCGATGACTCCTGGCTGTCCCCAGTCCACCTGGTCGTGCTGCTGCTCCAGTTTCAACTGACCTGTTCACCAGATGTGCTACCTTGTTCTGGACCTGCTGTTTTCAACTCTCTCTCTCTCTACCACACCTGCTGTCTTGACCTCTGGTTGCTCAGCTATGAAAAGCCAACTGACATTTACTCCTGAGGTACTGACCTTTTGCACCTCCCTCAACCACTGATTATTATTTGACCCTGCTGGTCACCTATGAACATCTGAATATCTTGAAGAACAATCTGGCTTTAAATGGCCATGTACTCTTATAATCTCCACCCGGCCCAGCCAGAAGAGGATTGGCCACCTCTAGGTTTCTTCCTAGGTTCACGCCTTTCTAGGGAGTTTTTCCTAGCCACCATGCTTCAAAATGTATACCCGGGGCGGCAGGGTAGCCTAGTGGTAGCCTAGCCAACCGAAAGGCTGGAAGTTCATATCCCCTGTCGTTCTGCCCCTGTTCCTAGGCCGTCATTGAAAATAAGAATTTGTTCTTAACTGACTTGCCTTGCTAAATAAAGGTTTTAAAAAAAAATCGGAATTGTTTGTGGTTTTAGGCCGGGTTTCTGTATAGCATTTTGACATCTTCTGATGTACATTCGATTGATTAAAGAAGAAGTGTATTGCGTTCCCGTGCAGCTCAGTGTAAACAAGCGTAACGGTAGGGTCGGTATCTTCTGGCAAATCTAGACGGACACTTGATACTGGGATCTTAGCTAGTTAACAATACATTAGTCAGCTAGAACTAGCTACCTACCAACAATGTTATTTGTGTTAACTAGCTAACTGGGCAAGCAAACATTAAAATATACGTTTGGAAATAAACACCAGCTTGTTACGAGTTTGAGTTAGGTTATACACGGTTTGAAATCGTTAACTACCTTCATCGTCTTCAAAGTCAAGTTCTCTCTCCCGTTTTACAGAGACCATCGTGTTAATCTTTGTTGCGTATGCAAAAACAGAGCTGATAATAATAACTAAAGTCAGGGTTGAGTTGATTTTACTAGCTGCACACCTCCAAAACTCCCGGTTTCAATATCAAAATGGCCAACCAGAGTTTAACCCCATATTTTCAAGTTGACTCTGGCAAAAACAGAACGGCGGAGATTGAAGTGTTAGACATACCCCATATTTTCAAATTGACTCTGGCAAAAACAGAACGGCGGAGATTGAATAGTGTTAGACATTTTTATTTGGGCCTCCAAAGAACAACGCAGCTTTCAAACAACTTTAAATAATATACTTCATTAGGATTAAAAATGTGAGAGAAAAAAAGTATTTGCAAGGGTAGAAGCTTGATCCGAAAAATAAATGATGGACAAGCTCGTAACTCCGTGTGCAATTCCAGTTAGACAGCAGCCCAGCCCACTTTGGAATGGTCGTCACTAGTTACCACAGTCACAAAGTCATACACCCCGCCTATTTATAATTTTTATATTCTTAAAATATGATTTTGAAACCTTACCTTAAACACAATGATAAACCAATGGCTAACCATAACATTAAATTATGATCAAAAGCACGTTATTTTTTGTTTTGATTCGTTTTTACAATAGCCCATTTTAACTTAGTGGATGTGATAACTAGTAGTAAATCCCTTTGAAAGATTGATTAACGTTATGATGCAGCTTGTGGTGTTGTGCATATAACGAAGTACTAATGTTCCATCTTAAATACTAAATACATTGTCCATCATCTCTCACGATGGAGATTTTGCGGGATGATGAAGAACAAGAGCTCAAATATAAACGTACGGGTCGTTTGGACATGAGCCATGGTTTCTTACACCACATTCGAAGGAACCAGATTGCCAGGTGAATCACTAATCTGAGCTAACATGCCGTGCGGGGTGTATATTTTGTCGATCTATTTTGTCAATGTAATCAATTATGAGAGCGTGCAGTTGTTTAGTTTCGAGGGTTTTCTTGATAATGTTGAAATTCATCGCTAGTACGCCTACTCACTCCAACCTATACTGGGCATGCGCACAACGTCTAACAGAGAACTGCCCCTCTTCAGAGTATAAATACCATTAACAGATATTGCTCTCTGCGGTGTACAACTACACCCATCATGGATATTGTTAGAAGTTGGACACTCACAATCATTGCAATGGTTTGAATTAAATTGCCTTGTTACTCTCTAATTTATATAAATAATGTTTCTCTTACTGAAAGATTCAGACACTGACTTATCACTTTGTCTTGCAGAGATGACTATGATAAGCAGGTAAAGCAGGCCAATGAGCGTCAGAGGGCCAGGCTCACCACTACCCCCCGACGCCCCCGCCGGCCAGATATCCAAGTGTACCATCCTCGACGTGGAAGTAAGAAACCACTGCTGCTAGTATGAAGAAGACAACTTGGAAGACACAGTTTAGTGGTGATGTGTATGTATGTGTCTCCAGATGGATCTGAGCCAGGAGTGGGTGCAGAGACTGAAGAGTGGAATGAGAGTGGGTCGAGTACAGAGCCAGAGACCCATGGAACTGAACTCTTCTGGCTGGACTACCAGGCTGACTCTGGCTGTGTCACCTCCTTCATTGTACACAAGGTCTGTCTGTCTAGTGTCTATATTTTTATGATGATGCGCATCCTGTGCCCTCGTGACCTGTTTCCTGTCTCTTAGGAGGACAAGCCAGAGAGGGTGGTGGAGCGTGTAGCAGAGAAGAATGTTCTGGACTCAGCCATGAGGGTGGCACTGCAGGCCCGGGTTCGAAAGGAAATGGATAAACGTCTGGACAAACGCTGAAGGAAGTGAATGACGTTAACAGTGATGAGAGGGGTGAGGAGGAGTCAGAGGCCTCTGTTTACCCTCCAGCCAACCATCTTCCTGTATGTAAGGAATGCTAGTAGCAGAGGACTACTGTGGACCCACATTCTGAGAGACTGTTAACCAGGATCTGAATGACGTCACACAGCCACGCCGTCCCCTCTGTGCTAGGGTACAGCCATGGGGAAAAGACTGACTTACAGAAGGGTAAAAATGGAGCCGTCCTCACATCTCTTGTATTGGGCTGGCATCTCTGACCCTGGGTCATGTCTGTAAGGGGCCCTGTGAAACTGCCGTTGTCTTGTGGTTGAATGGACCATTGGCTGTCAACCTGCTCCAAAGGACAGAGCTGAGAACATGGGCCCCTATCTGAGCCACACCAGGGTAAGGCTGGGCAGTATACCATATTTTACAATATACCGGTATTGACACACGGACTGGTTTGGGGTTTTACTTTACCTTCTGCATGGTCAATGCAGCACATACAACAATGGTGATGACAACAATGCTGTTTTCATTTAGCTTCTTAATATAAATCTACAAGCATTCTATAATTAGTTTATGTTTCTTACATCTGTAAACCTCTAGTTCGACTTGTTTTAGCAAGTTGGGCCTAAATCCTGTTAGCTACTAATGCTAATTGCTAGCTAGCTAATAAATGTACTGAATCAGAGCAAACGGAATTAGCTATACAGCCTGATAATACCAGTGATAGTGTAGACCTAAAACGGCATGTTTGTGCAACAGTATCTTCTAAATCAAAGAAGAAACAAGAATGTTAGCTACATGAAGAAGTTAAGAGAAAACATTCAATGTAGCCACAGATTGAACAGTCCCCTAGAAACACTTATCAACACTTTTGTTCCTAGTTCCTACCCTGTCGCAATAACTCGTCCCTGGCATTTATTCATTGTCATGTCAAACACTGTATTCAAAGTGCCAACTATTATTCTATTCTATTATTCTATACTATTAACTATAGAATTAGAATAATCATTCTATTTCCATAATTCCAACAGTTCACCCAAGTGTTTCTCTAAATCGCAAGTCAAATTGCAACATTTGGTTAAAAATAAGGCACAGATTGTTTGCCCATATCGTGCAGTCTTACGTGGAAATGATCTCAAATGAGTGCAACAAATGTATTAAAATGCACATTTTTTTTGGGGGGGGGGGGTTGAATTAAACAGTATAAAACAATCCGAATGGAGAAAGACCCATTGAAATCACTTAGAATGTATGTCTTTCCACCCTAGAGTCATACACTACTCATAAATAACAGTTTGAGCTTTTATTATTCAAAAACATAAAATACCGTCCACTTTTTGTTTTAATACTGTGATATTTTGGCCATATTAACCCCCACACCCACCAGAGGCCACTTTTTTTAAATGAACCTTTATTACAACTAGGCAAGTCAGTTGCTGCCCAATGGGACTCCCGATCACAGCCAGTTGTGATACAGCCCAGGATTGAACCAGGGTCTGTAGTGACACCTCTAGCACTGAGATGCAGTGCCTTAGACCGCTGTGTGAGGCAGTTTCAAGGGTGCGTGCACACAAGCCTTGCATGTGGCAGTTTTCCCGCAATAGTTGGTATTTATACATTTTGAACTATTCCCACGCAAATCTCAGACCATGCGTACCCACAACTTCTAGTCAACTGTATTGCAAGCAAATATTGTTATTTTGGGGGAAATTTAGGTGTTTGATGCACAGGAATTATAATGGTAGGCTAATATCATTAAAACCTATAGGCCTAATTATAAAACAGATGCATTTGTCATTGGTAAAAAGATTGCATAGCAGCCTGTCACCCAATATATGTTTTACTTTATGATATAAGCCTACATCATAATCTTATTGCAGGGCATATCTCTCCTTTTCTGACATGCCGCTACATAAAATATTATGCTACCATTTATCCATCCCTCATTCCATGGCCAACCATGCTAGAAAGTAAATAGACCAGTAGCCTATGAGAGTATGGTTAGGCTATAGTTGTGCGAAAGGAGAGCAACATAATAGCCTGTTTAATCTCAACGCCTATACCATGGAGATAGACTAACAATCATGTATTGATAAACAAAATATTTCACAACAATTAATATTTTGCATAGACGTGTGGACTGTAGGCAGCAATTGTTCAATAGAAAATCAATCTTGCAGAATGCGTGGCCTTTTCTCACTGTAGACGTAATGCATTAATTGTTTAAAAAAAAGTAACGGCAAAAGATTAAAACATTCTGCCCACACCTCTACAGAAATGTGATCACATTTGCCATTGCGCTTTCCTTTAGCAACTATCACGGCCCAGTTCCAACATCTCCAAATAATACAGCAAATGAGGGCATTGTTATTACCATAAAAGGTGAATGGAGGGCATTTTCCCAGCGGAGGTGTAGCGCTCGTTCTCACACACATATGGTTTAGCTCTGATTTACCAATTAAGCATGCATATATGTTCTGTGCGAATGTTTGATAAATCCCAATAATTTGTTTGCATTCAAATCCTAGATGCTCCACGTACGCCAGAATTTAGTTTGAAATGTATCCACGTTGATAAATGAGGCCCCAATCCCCAGAAACTGGGACGCCACCCCTGTGAATTTATTTTTCACCACACAGTGACATCCTCTTCCCCATAGAATGTGCGCTGTGTTTACAAAATGTGTACTTTTTGTTTATATGGATGTGGTTTAAATCCATGGGAGGCTGCTGAGGGGAGGACGGCTCATTTTAATGGCTGGAATGGAGCAAATGAAATGGCATCAAACACATGGAAACCATGTGATTGATGTATTTGATATCATTCCACCCATTCCACTCCAGCCATTACCACAAGCTCTTCCTCCCCAATTAAGGTGCCACCAACCTCTTGTGTTTACATTTTATTTGGCAAAGTGATGTGACTGGGATGTCATTGCAGGTATGTTTTTTTTGTTGTTTTCATGAAAAAGTTACCATGTTGATTTGCTGTCTGCAGGGTTACATGAGGTCACTGTGACTCAATATGACTAAGGCAGGAGAGCAAATCAATTGGTCGTAGCTGATTCTTGTTTGTTTAAAAAAATGTGCTGTGGTCATGACTTCTCTAATTTATTTTTGATTGGCCTATATGTTCTAAGAGTTTTTTTTATACTGTCATTTTCTGGAAAGATCCTTATTGTTTCAGTATTACATATTAAATATTTATTTTCCAAAGGTGTTTATTGTATATTTATTTTGAAAAAGTGGTTGGATGTTCACTGTATGCAGATTTAGTGTGTGAGTACAGTTTTGTTAAAGGTGAACGAGACTGTACGTTACTCTATCCTTCTCTTTCTCGAAGACAAAAAAACCTTTTCCAGGTCAATGTTTTAATTTACGGCCTGGGTGATGTATGGCGAAGGCTGTACCATTAGTATGGAGGATAAGGTCATTGTCATGGTTTAAATTCCAGATGATGTGCTTCATGCAATCCTAAATTTTATGGCCAGATTAGACTAGTGAAGGTTGTGGAGTGAACAGAAAGTACAGGCCTGTATAATGGGGAAATAACTCCTCTAGGGGCAATGTAATGTTACAATTTGTCACTAGGGGGAAGCATCTATCATTTTGACTTAGACAGGGCACTGAAATGTTCCAGTTTGATGTTCAATACAACAACATTGATCCAACTTGGATTTTTCCATATATTCTCCTTGATGCTCTTACAACATTCCCCTATTTATATGGTTACAATTTATCTTTCAATAATGACAGGTGTGAACATGTTTAGACTAGGTTAACACAAATGCATTTGAGTTAAATGACCAACACTTTCATACCGATCAAATAATTATAAGTATTGCACAGCAATGTTACTTATTTTGGAAAACTGACTAGCATGGTTAAGTTGTGTAACCAGAGTCAGGCATTGAACCAGAGTGATAGTATCCTGCAACCCTAAGAAGTCACATGGCTAACCTCCATTCATACCACAGGCCTACTAACACTAGTTCACTAATGCAAGGTCATAGAGTTTTATAGAGATCGCAACATTGTATCTTTCCCATTATGGCGGCTGTGATCGCACGACAGCGCCATTGAGGCCATTTCCAAGTAGCCAATTTTAATATACTACTTCTATAAATTGCCAAAACGGTAAACTGCCACTTGGAGTGTGTTGTTTGAACAGGTGTAAAGCCAAGGTTGGAAATGTACTGCCACCTGCATTTATGGAATGTTTTCTCACAAGTGTAATTAATTGGCTGATCCCTCCCGATGACCTGGATGGAATTATGTGATCCTTCCCTAACCCATAGGAAGTCCTACCCAGTTGACTACTTTAAAATGGTCCTCAGTGGTGCTGCCCATACTAAAATGTTTTTTGGGGCACTAGAGTCCTCTATACAACTCTATGTGCAAGGTTTGGAAACTTTGTTAGAGATTAGATTAAAGAACTAACTAAATAATGTTTTTTTCCTTGAGCTGTGGTACAACTTGTTCCTAAGGGACTCAACAATCCCATCCAAAGAAGAATAGAAAGGCAGATTAGAACTAACATTTCAGTGGACAAACTTCTGATTCCCACCATTTGTGGGCGATTAATTCATTGTTTTCAGCAATGCATGAAAATATGTAAACTTTATCCCAGGGCCACATGCCTGGCCAGTCTTTGTTGCTGTTACATAAAAACCCCTTTTCAGGAGGAGTGGTCTCTGTGATGCTATTGGTGGAACAAGGTCACACCCCTTTGGACTCATGCCACCCCCCACGGACTCCTGTGTTATAAAAGGTTCACATGTTAAGACTGCATGACTGACTAGACAACAATATTCCTCCAGCAATGACGGAATTGTAAAAATAAAACCAGTGTAACTCCATTAAATTGAGATACTGGATGAGATCAGAGATGCATAGATATCAAAAGTTCCTTATATTATAATTTACAAAAGCATAAAAATCCATAGTAAAATTATGTTTTTATGGTTCACGTAACCGCATTGCATAACCCTATAAATTGTATTTTTGTAGCTAGAGAAGTTGCCCTGGGGCCACAGACCTATGGGCTTTGAGAGGTAATGAAAAAGACAGACAGATTAGATTAGTGTCATCCATACACCAGAGGAAGCTGGTGGGAAGAGCTTTAGGAGGACTGGCTCATTGTAATGGCTGGAATGGCATAAATGGAATGGTATCAAACGGGGCAGCAGGGTAGCGTTGGACGAGTAACCGGAAGGTTGCAAGTTCAAACCCCCGAGCTGACAAGGAACAAATCTGTCGTTCTGCCCCTGAACAGGCAGTTAACCCACTGTTCCTGGGCAGTAATTGAAAATAAGAATTTGTTCTCAACTGACTTGCCTAGTTAAATAAAGGTTAAAAAAAAATATGGAAACCACATGTTTGACTCTGTTCTATTTACTCCATTCCAGCCATTACAATAAGCCTATAGCTCCTCCCACCAGCCTTACTCTAGATGGAAGCACTACTTTTTTTTATCCCAACAAACATGACATTGCATCTACCTAACCCTGCAGAGCCACACCCCTAACCTCGGGCCAAAGAGCCAACTGGCCTGATCATGACCTCACCATGACACTACCCCCAACACCCATTCTTGGAGTCCATTGAGACTCAGAGAACTTTAGCCTCCAACTCTTCATACCAAAGTTTGTAAACTAAGAATGTACAGTAATAGAATGTAAAATAAAATAATTTCCATAGGTTTTTTGTTTAGCCTCATCTCCAAGGCAGTGGAGGCTTCTGAGGGGAGGACAGCTCATAATAATGGCTGGAATGGAGCAAATTGAATGGCATCATTCACATGGAAACTGTGTTTGATGTATTTAATACCATTCCACTAAATCCACTCTAGCCATTACCATGAGCCCATCCTCCCCAATTAAGGTGCCACCAACCCTCTGTGCTCCAAGGCTGTATAAACCTGTCAAACACATGTACTGTCATTTCACCTCTGTTTTGTCTACCTCTTGGACAAAACACACTTAGCTGATACACATCCTTCCCTAAGTGATAACATTAGCTACAGTATAGTTTTATAACACTACACTCCTTCAAGAGAGGGTCAACAGCAGTGGAATTGTGCTGCGACAAAGGTGGCTCAGGCTTGATTAAACCACTCTGCCCCTACCTCCTCCATTCATATTTGTCGATCACATAGGTATTTTTTGTGACTCTAATTGTGTGAAGTACTGTATACAGTACCTTCAGAAAGTATTCACAACCCTTGACTTTTTACACATTTTGTTATGTTACTGGCCTCCAAACAATAACCCATCATTTCAAAGTGGAATTATATTTTTAGACATTTGTAGAAATGAATTCAAAATGAAAACCTGAAAGGTCATGAGTCAATAGGTATTTAATTATTGCAAGCCTAAATAAGTTCAGGAGTAATTAACAAGTCGCATATTAAAATGTATGGACTCACTCTGTGTGTAATAAGTTTTTAACATCATTTTTGAATGACTACTTCATCATCTCTGTACCCCATGCATACAATTATTCGTCTCTCAATTGAGCAATGATTTTTAAACACAAATTCAACCACAAAGGAAACTTTTTCAATGCCTCGCAAAGAAGGGCACCTATTGGTAGATGTGTAAAATAAAAAGCTGACATTGAATACCCCTTTAAACACGGTGAAGTTATTAATTATACTGAATGGTGTCTCAATACACCCAGTCACTACAAAGACACAGGTGTCCTTCCTAACTCAGTTGCCGGAGAGGAAGGAAACTGCTCAGGGATTTCCCATGTGCCCAATGGCGACTTTAAAACAGTTAAAGAGTTTAATGGCTGTGATAGTTTTCTCCTGAGGAACGATCAACAACATTATAGTTACTCCACAATACTAACCCAAATGACAGGGTGAAAAGAAGGAAGCCTGTACAGAATAAAAAATATTCCGAAACATGCATCCTGTTTGCATTAAGGCACTAACGTAAATCTGCAAAAAATGTGGCAAAGAAATTAACTTTATGTCCTGAATACAAAGCATTATGTTTGGGGAAAATCCAACACAATACATTACTGAGTACCACTCTTGATATTTTCAAGCATGGTGGTGGCTGAATCATGTTATGGGTATGCTTGTCAATGCTATAGAGCTAAGCACAGGCAAAATCCTAGAGGAAAACCTGGTCCCGTCTGCTTTCCAACAGACACTGGAGACAAATGAATATTTCAGTACGACAATAACCTAAAACACAAGGCCAAATATACACTGGAGTTGCTTACCAAGACAACAATGAATGTTCCTGAGTGGCCTAGTTACATATTGGACTTAAATATGCTTGAAAATCTATGGCAAGACTTGAATATGGCTGTTTAGCAATAATCAACAACCAACTTGACAGACCTTGAAGAATTCAATCAACTTTGAATTCAGGTTGTAACACAACAAAATGTGGAATAAGTTTAGGAGTATAAATACTTTCTGAAGTCACTGTAGGTGGTTAACATTCGGCCGTTTCTTATTGCGTCTGTGTGTGTGTAGGGGGGGGGGGGGGGGGGTATTTTGGGTTAATTAAACACTCCATGCCACTGTTGAACATCTTAAACTAGATGGAAAGTTATAATGGACCTTTATGTTTTCAAATAACTGCCCCTTTTCTGGCCCACAAATTGGTTTTGACTAACAAATTGGTCAGCCCTCCACTGAATTTAGAAATCCTGATGTGGCCCTCAACTCAAAATTATTTCCCACCCCTGGTATACCTAATTGTGAATAAATCCATGGATGTGGTGGATTGAGGCTGCCATAGTGCAGCCATAATGCAAACCCCAGCAATCTAACAGTGCAAGTTAAAAATAGAAGTTTGAAAAAAACATTCTTGACGTGTGAGTGGACAGCAGCTGCAGAGTGTAGTCAATTAGTGGCAGACAGTTTGGACACGTCACAAGAGTAACTTGAGTATCGAAGCTATTCGTGGTCCCTGGTTAGTACAGTGTAACTGTAGTAATGTACTACCTCATGATCCGTAAAATGTGCTTAGGTAGTCCTACTGGAGGTTCCTGGAAATGACAGAGTCAAGACATTAATGTCAGTTTTATTTGGTGTCACAGGGGAGTAGTTAGACTGATGACCTGGACAGGTTGATCACACTTACAGAGAACTGATTCAATTACTATATGGAATTATATAAGTAATTATATGAGGTTGATGATCTCTTTGTCTGAGGACATATTCCAGTGCTCCGGAAGCATCAGAAGAAAACAAAGAATGAACAGCTAACATTTAGTTCATTGTTCATTTTGAACAGCTAACCTTTTGCTTTGGAGTCTTCCTTCAGGGTAGACACGTGTCCTAAAGCCGTCAAGCCATGTGAGCCACATACAGCCAACCACACACACACAGTAGCAGCCACTCCTGTTGAGGCATAGGTTTGCCAAATTCTTTAGGGAGGCACAAGAGAAGGACATAAAACAAACGAATAAAACCACACGTCAAGTTTGACTGTTTATGCTTTCAACAATTTTGTTGTTGTTGCTGTGACGTTATTTGCAGATTGCGTCTCGATTGGCCATTTGTTAATGAGGGCCTGTGGGAATTCGAGGGGGTTCACGAGGAAAGCGTCTCTCTCACGCTTGTAATGTGATGGCATATCAAGCTAGCAATAAATGTATCTTCATAAAGATACACTGTTTGTAGTTATTGTACTCACGACCAGTTAGATTGCACAACTGTTGCCGTTGTCAAGATGGCGATAACCCGGAACAGGCAGAAACAGAATGGTGCCCAGGCTATAGCACAACATTGATACCCAATCTCCTTCGAGATTAGACAGACTCTGGGTTGAGCTACTATGAAATCCATTCATACATTTAAAAACCAGCCAGACAAATACGGTACAATGTAACAGAGCGGTGAACACCGAAGTAATTAGAAGAGAAGCAGCTCAAAAGATTACTCATTTTGAACAGCTAGCCAACCTACTGGTTTGGAATTTTATTAACGAACTGAACAGGATTTGGCTGCTGGTGATAAATGGCCTGCTTCAGAAAGTGTTTCTATTGCCAATCAGACATTAAATGCTTGGAACCAGAGTCAAGAAGGACAATGAAGCCTTTGTAATTCTTTGGGATGTAGATTACTCTAAGAATTACTGGTAGAAAAATCCGTACAGAGGACAATGGCGGCCTTTTATATGTAATCAGGAAGTGAAATATAACTGGGCTAACTTGGGCTGGATGCCAGGAACCTCACGATACGATATTATCACGATAAGACGCAATGTATATATGTAGCGATTCTATATGTATTGCAATTCGATGCTGTGATTTTACTGCGTTTCGATATTTCTCACCATATGACTTCTGAAGAGGAACAAGAGAAAGCCATGAGTGTTGATCAGTCATGGAAATAAGTGCTGAAAACAAATTGTCTCCATACGTAAACATATGGGAAACTGAAGGAATGATTTATGTCAGTGGGCCAAGGAGGTGTGTCTGCGTTCTGTGAGGTGATTGGTTTACAAACAGCTGAAGGTGCGTGTTTTCGGAGTAGTTTTTGCAGCCTAGGCACTGGCGTGTACCCCTGGGCCGAGACACAAATTCAACCGAAAACTGCAGTAAAACATATTCTAAAGATTGTTTGTCCATCAACTTGAACCTGGATTAATCAATAATTCCTTCAGGCAGGGAGTACAGTACGATACCAAAACTCAAGTATCTGTTTTAGCTATACGTGCAAACTAAGTCCGTGCTTTACTAAATTTGCTACCCAGAGGCAGTCAGTAAAGGCTGACGAGATATAGCGCTGTCCTTTTCGAGAGTAAAAAACTACCGTGTTTTAGGGGGTGGTATTTAATGTGCAATGTATTGTTTTAGCTAGTGATATCGTATCATTTTGACAATATTGCAATATTATTTTTGTGCTATATGGCCGTACCTGCACCAAAACTCCAGTATAGAATATACTCAGAGAAAACCATTGGGTGGGTCATATTTTAAAAGTTTAAGTCACCTTAATTGTCCTTATCTCTCACATGTAACAAAGTCAAGATGGTGCCAAAGTTTCTAATTCTAAACCCTTAAAAACGGACCAAGTCGTTTTTTTCTAGAACTCTAAAGGCACGACCTAAAATCGAACCAATGTCTTAAAGTTGAACATATTACTCCAACGTTCCAACGAACCTAAAGATAGCGACACGTTTTCATTTATCTTAAGAGTGCCTCTGATAGAACTGCGCAAATGCAGGCCATCCTGCGCGAGGAGATCGTTAGCTCCGATGACGTGTTTCTGCGCATGAGCTTAGTTAGTAATAAGTGTCATGGTGACGACGGCTATGATTTTTGTCAATTTTATTTAACTAGGCAAGTCAGATAACACATTTTTTACATTGACTGCCTATCTAGGCCAAACCCTAACGACGCAGGGCCAATTGTGCGATTGTTTATCCCATGTGTAACTCGGTTTATGTCGCACTGCTTTATCTTGGCCAGGTCGCGGGTGTAAATGAGAACTTGTTCTTAACTGGCCTACATGGTTAAATAAAACAAAACTCCCAATCACTGCCGGATGTGATACAGCCTGGATTCGAGCCAGGGTCTGTAGTGACGTCTGCGATGCAGTGCCTAAAGACCGCTGCACCACTTGGAAGCCCAATTAGCGGGACACCAGTCCTTTCTTGTACAAAACTGGTCTTTTAAGGTCTGACTTGAGTTATTTACAATAACTGACTAAATGTAGAATAGTAATACATTGATTAATCTGAAGGTATGAATTCTGAGAATGCATTTGAGTTGTTTCCCAGAAGACAACCCAGATCTTTTTACAAGCAACATTTATTAACACTAAGCAAAATATGTACAAACATGAGTGATCATGAGAAGGTAGGAAATAGAATTCAAGACAGACCTCAAGATATAAATATTGAAGATGTGATAGATGGTCTGAACCAAATATATGTTGTCCTTGGCTCTGGTTAGGCCGTATGGAGGTGAACAAAGGAAAGATGGCAGTGTGTCCTCATTTGTCCTGAGTTGAGGGGTTCCTTGGTGGTGGTTTCTTGCTCCTTTCCTCTGAGTCGGGAAGGTCCCCAGTTGCTTTGTCTGATGGCTCTATGAGCTGCAGAGAGTGTGCCCTAAATAGTCTTCTTTCCTTGAATGTAGTCTTAAAAATGTACTGGTCAGGCGACACTAGCTCTTTAAAGACTGTCTCCTACAGGGACCGTTTAGTGCATGGGCTCTTCAGTCACAATTTATGTACCGAATTACAGGTACAATGCCATTAAAAAAAGTACTTTGCATAACTTCAGTTCACCAGTTCTTGCCATTAAAGCTGAAGGTCCAGGCCCTTCGGTCAGCCTACTGAAGATGGAGGTTCTTCTGCCTCGAGAAAGGTCCAGCCAGATAAAAGGCTAAGAGGGGGAGCAGTGCCTTTCCTAGTCCTGTGAGGTAACATGGAAATTCACCTAGATGTGAAAGGCCACTTCTATAACCCGGGGTGCACGTTTTTGTCCTAGCATTACACAGCTGATTCAAATAACTAATTTAAGCTTTGAATCATGTGTAGTGCTAGGGCAAAACACATGCACCCAGGGGTTGGGAACAGGTCAGAGTTTGGAAATTCAGTAATCCATAAAAGTTCAGCTTTAGACAAAGGATGGTTAACATGTTAAAAACAGCTTCATTACATCACCTACAAGTGTGATCGGTGAGTTCTATTGGAGATGCAGTCTCTGCCCATCTTCATACTGTACCGTTTGACAGTACACAAGTCACTATACAGGTATAATTTCCCACCACAATATTTACCATTTCTTGTTGACTAAATACATTTGACCTGACGAGTCACTGTGCTGGGGAAAACTGTCAAAGCCACCATAAAACTGTCGAAGACTTGGGAATCGCTTTTCAAGGCACATTTACAACCATTGAATTAAAATGCAGTACTGTCCCCAGGGGTTCTCAGGTAAAAAGAAAATAAACACCAAAAATTCTGTGCTGCAGACCCAGTTATGAAACAGGTGTACTCAATGGCTCAAATACCCAGAAACACATGAATTATGGCAAATTGCACTGCCATTTTCTCATATTCACCACCCATGATACTTGACTTTGATAACACCAGTCGCTAGTTATTGATGGATGTGTGGCACCACTGGTCAAAGATAATTCCATGTGCACAAAGATCTAGCTACAGCATACACCGACATTTCATTTATGCATTTTAAAAATGTTATGCACAAACGGACAATGAATGACACCAAAAACATGCTTCATGAAGGAAAGCAGACATTTATTACAGATCTTTGACATGAGAAATCAGTATCTAACCTCTGAAGACAGAAGCATTGAGACAAGATCCCTGTTCCTCAGGATGTCGGACCTATGTTGATGAAGAGCAGGAGGGGAGAAAGTACAAGGGGGAGGCACTCTTACACTCAGTAGCCAGAAGACTAGCCAGTGTCAAAATAATGAAAAGCACAGAGGGAAACCCTATCCATACAAACAAGTGACAGCTTGTAAACGAGGCTGGTTTCTCTGTACCACACCAGCCAAACGCTGCCATCTCTTTATGCAAGGATAAGGGGGGACTAAGAATGGCCTCATTGCATTGACCACACATGTATAGTCAATACAATCTCACCCCATACAACCGCAGTCCAAAATACTCATCACATCAGCCAGTGACAGTTCCGTGGAGGCAGACCAAAGCTTTTCTGTAGGACACTTTGGAACCATTGAAAATGTTACAGCATTCAGGAAAGTCAATGTGAGATAAAAAATAAAAATAAAAACCCTCTGGGGTTTAAGCTGCCTTCTGAATCCTTGGCTTCTCTGTATCCACACCAAGATTCAGAGAACAAATAAATATTTTTTAAAAACGTTGTGCCAGTATTAAGAGCTCTTCATTGTAGCAAAGACAGCCTTCCTTCAGGATAAAGAGGGTGGTTTCTCTGTAGCTACACCTGCCCTCAATACCCAAGGAAGAGCCTTGACAAACCATTTTGTAAAAAAAGCAAAACAATATGAAATTAAACTACCTTTTGAAGGAGTTTAACATGACATGCCAATGACAACATGTTTTAAACAATCAAGTATAATCAACACCCCTACAGGCCATAGCAGTGACATAGCAGCTTCTGACTTTTCTGTATTACATCAGAACAGCACAGACATCTGCAGGGGCATCCCAGATTTGACTGCGTATATTCAAGAAAGTTACTTGAAAATAAATCAAGATTGTCTCGGTTCTCAGCCTGCAACGCATAGCAACAACTACTGACCCTTAACTTGCATCCTCAACAAATGATAAGGGGAGTGAAATAAAGCTTCAAAAATGATTTTGGGGTGGGTCACAAAACCAGAAAGTAGTGTCAACCAAAGGAAAATGATTAAGGGGCTGGGGGCCTTCATTCAGTAGCACCAGTAAATTAATATGATCGCAACATGTAGCCTTGGTAGGTCAGCAAAATATTTGAAAGGACAGCTAAGCCCGAATAACCAAACTACAGAATGTACAGTTCCTCAGTCATGCTGGGCAGGGGCTAAGCGTTGTAGTGCGAAAGACCTCAATGGAAGAGGAAGACTTGGCTAACCGCATAAAGAGCCTAGTAACACTGTACAACAAAGTGGGACTTGAATGGGGTGTAGCTTAGAAATCGGGGCAGTAAAGGGAGCGAGACTGCTACAGCTGTATTAGATCAAACTAAAGCTGTGATATTTTTATTTATTTAACTAGGCAAGTCAGTTATGAACAAATTCTTATTTACAATGACAGCCTAGGAATAGTGGGTTAACTGCCTTGTTCAGGGGCAGAATGACAGATTTTTTGACCTGGTCAGCTCTGGGATTCAATCTAGCAACATCCGGTTACAGGCCTAACGCTCTAACCACTAGGCTACCTGTCGCCCCAAGGTGGATAGAGAATCTATAGACTGACGTTAACAATAGTTCCCATTTGAAAGCTGCAATTTTAAAACACTAAACACTATTAGAATAGCCTATGAGAAATACGCTTCATAACTAACTTGTCTTAATGCTTTTGATAAGCATACTAATTAAAAATGGCCTGCAAAGGCAAGCTTCGCAACTAAGGCATGTTCAAAACTACTGATTCAATTTTACTATCGTTTGTTCTACCTCATTACCTTAAACCAATCATGTTTAGGTAATTCAAAAACACCTTAACTTTGAGAGCCTTGAGCACCGTAAAATAAATTCATTGAAGTAGTAGCGGGAGAAAACCAGCTCGCATAAAAACTGAATTCATATGAAAAGGTAGAGAAAATATCAAATTAATGTTAGTTTTTGGTGACCTCAAAATAGAGTGTAGAGGCCTCCCGGGTGGCGCAGTGGTCTAAGGCACTGCTAGCTGTGCCATCAGAGACTCTGGGTCCGAGCCCAGGCTCTGTCGCAGCCGGCTGCGACCGGGAGGTCCATGGGGCGATGCACAATTGGCCTAGCGTCGGCCGGGTTAGGGACGGTTTGGTAGGGATTTCCTTGTCTCATCTCGCATTAGCGACTCCTGTGTCAGGCAGGGCGCAGTGCACACTGACCAGGTCGCCAGGTGCAGTGTTCCCTCCGACACATTGGTGCGGCTGGCTTCCGGGTTGGATGCGCGCTGTGTTAAGAAGCTGTACGGCTTGGTTGGGTTGTGTTTCGGAGGACGCATGGCTCGACCTTCGTCTCTCCCGAGCCCGTATGGGAGTTGTAGCGATGAGACACGATATTAACAATTGGATTCCACAAAATTGGTGAGAGAAAGGGGATAAAATTCCTAAAAAAATTAAAAAATAGGGGTGTTGTACAACAACAAAAAAAAAGTCTGATTAGATCATCCCTAACCAAATCAGAATATCAAATTCAGTTCGTTACCCAGGTGTTCTGGCTCGGGACCAACCCATTGGCTTCTGGGACCAATTAAAGGAAAGGGGGATACCTAGTACAACTGAAGATTCCTCCGCATTTAACCAAAATCAGAGAGGTGCGGGGCTTAATCAACATCCAAGTTGTCGCTCCCGGGGAACAGTGTGTTAACTGCCTTGCTCAGGGGCAGAACAGATTTTTACCTTGCCAGCACAGGGATTTAATCCAGCTACCTTCCCGTTAGAATGCGTTCTAGAAATCGGTGAGGTATCCAAACTCCGTGCGGAGAAGAAACTACGTCTGTAGCCCCGTCTAAATTGTGCTCTTGCATTCAGTAAGTTGCTTATTACATTTATTGAAATAGGTTATGCAGGCTAGAGCAAAGGAATAGGCCACTTGGAATGTCCTTGCCTGACCAGCTCTTTACAGCGTGATGCCAGTCAAGTTGAAATAGGCTAGTCCACGGTCACGTCACAATATCACCATCAACGACAGCCGTCAATCATATTCAATATTGTAATAGTCGTAAAACCCCAATACGTACTTTCAGATTTTCCTAACTTAATTGTTAAAAACAATTATAATCACATGTACTGTTCACACTTAAGTCCACAATGTAGGGGGGGAAAGAGGTTCTAAGTGTTGTGTTCTAGGTGGACAGATCAGCAAATTAGAATCAGAAGTTGTCTGCATCTGCCATAGCCTCCATTCAAGTCCCTTTCTGATGCGCTGTGAAACCAGATGAGTCAGTAGAGCGAGACGGCTGGTGGAAGAGATTAGCTAGCTAACATTAACCTCTCAACATTACTTTCCTGAAATATTTTGAGAATGTTGGTAGTATTACATTGACTACTAACAGCAAAAATACAGTACAGATGACTGGAGAGAGGAAGTAGAAAGGGGGTAGGGTTCTAATACCCCATTAACAGGGAAGAGAATTAAGGGCCTTTCACCCCCAAGACCATGTAGGCTTCTCTGTAGTATACACCAACAGGCCTGGGGGGAAAAGGCTTCACAAGTTTAGTATTTTAGCTTTTTGGGCATCTCCCATGGGAAGGAGTCCCGGCCAAAGTGGCCGTAGGCAGCGGTCCTCTGATACATAGGCTTCTTCAGCTCCAGCTCCCTGGAATACACAATCAACTAATTTAGCAGCCCATCACAGGAAATGACCTCAGATCAACATCAATTCTCAGCCATAATGCTTAAAAAAACAATAAAAAAAAAACAATAGGGAGTGTCGAGAGCCATGGAAAGAAACAATCAGAAAGGTTAATTAGGCCAGCTAATAAAGAGGGGGAGGAAGGGATAAAGCGTCAACACTTACCCTGCTAACCAACTCATCCTTGAGCAGTGTGGGGACTGGAGCTTGGAGATTGAAAGCGCACTGATCCCATTTATGAAATGTCATTGAACTTTAACAGGGTCTGAGAAACCAATGACCTTCCAGTTGGATGTGAGCAGGAAACCCTTCATCGTGCTGGGTATTTAACATGCCATCTGACAACCTCAACTGTAGCTCTCGAAGCTTTAACCTTTGGCATGACATACTATACTTCACTGGCATTTAAAGCAAGACTGTTTGGGTAGGGGTGGAATATCAGGTTTGGCAAACTGACCACAAGCCCAGATTGCTGCTTTCTTACGTGTCAGTAGCTACTGGGTATGTCATTAATCACAGTAGCGAATCATATATTAAAGGGTTAGAACCATCTGAACACCAGCTGACAGCTCAGGCAGAACAGAAAGACAGGAAGCGTGAGTTAAAAAGGCGAGTGACAGAAGGGGCAGATTCAGAGAGGCACACAACTTCAAAAGGGGTACACTTTACCTGACAATGACACCAGGACGAAGGTCAAAGTTTCTCTTGACGATGTCCAGTAGCTCCCGCTCACTCTTCTGAGATGTGCCGTAGTGGAATATGGAGATTGAGAGGGGATGGGCTACTCCGATGGCATAGGCAACCTGATGTATAGTTGTGAGCATACAAACATGCATCAGACTTTAGGTTTGATTTCGTGGCACCCCTTTGTGACCGATTTATGTATAGTACATTTGGAAAACATTCAGCCCCCTCCACTATTGTTAGGTTAGAGCCTTTGTAAACAAAAAACCTACACACAAATGACAAAGCAAAAACTGTTTTAGAAATTAAAGACAAACTTCAAAAACCTGAAATTACATTTGCATAAGTATTGAGACCCTTTACTCAGTACTTTGACGACACACCTTTGGCAGCGATTACAGCCGCGAGTCCTCTTGGGTATAACGCTACAGGCTTGGCACACCTTTCCTCCCATTCTACTCTGCAGAACCTCAAGCTCTGTCAGTGTTGCTCTGTCAGTGTTGCTGCACAGCTACTTTCACATCCTAGAGATGTTCGATCAGGTTCAAGTCCAGGTTCTGGCTGGGCCACTCAAGGACATTCAGAGACTTGTCCTGAAGCCACTCGTGCGCTGTCTTGGCTGTGTGCTTAGGGTCGTTGTCCTTTTGGAAGGTGAACTGCCCCCCCCAGTCCGAGGTTCTGAGAACTTTCTCTGTTCATCTTTCCCCTCGATCCTGACAAGTCTCCCTGTCGCTGAAAAATATCCTCACAGAATGATGCTGCCACCACGCATCACCATAGGGATGGTATTGGCCAGGTGATGAGCAGTGCCTGGTTTCCCCCAGACGTGACGCTTGGCATTCCAGCCACAGAGTTAAATCTTGGCTTCACCAGACCAGAGAATCTGGTTTCTCATGGTCTGAGTGCTTTAGGTGCCTTGTGGAAACGCCAAGCGGGCTGTCATGTGCCTTTTACTGAGGAGTGCCTTCCGTCTAGCCACTACCGTAAAGGCCTAATTGGTGGAGTGCTGGTTGTCTTTGTAGAAGGCTCTCCCATCTCTACAGAGGAACTCTGGAGCTCTGTCAGAGTGACCATTGGGTTCTTGGTAGTGCAGCACCGATATGACATTTTCCTTGCAAAAACAATAACCGATTTAATTTGATCGGCCTTAAGCATTCTAGTACAGTTAAATAGTTCACACATAAGGACGCAGCGGTCTAAGGCATGGCATCTCAGTGCAAGAGGCATCACTAAAGTCCCAATGTGTGAATCCAGGATGTATCACAGATTGGGAGTCCCATAGGGAAGCGCACAATTGGACCAGCGTCGTCCGGGCCGTCATTGTAAATTAGAATTTGTTAACTGACTTGCCTTGTTAAATAAAGGCTACACACACACACACACACACACCACACTGACCAAAAAGTTGTTGGCATTTACACATGTCCCCATTACCAGTAAAACAACCAAAACATATTTCTTTCACTTTCTTGCGGATTCGTTGTTCATTTGTTCAGTCGTTTCATTCTCAACCAGGATTTCTATGGAATGCCGTTTGGGTCTTTGCTCGTCAAATAACGCTATTTGGCGTGTCAAATAAGCTTGATGACCAATCAGGACCTGAACATGACTGCACATCACATAATAATTTAACGCGTTTATTAATTTTGTACGTAGTTATTGCACATGTCGTCGATACATATGCTATGATGCTGGTAAAGTCCACGCACCTACAGTGCTGGTCATAAAAAATAGCTAGCTCATGGCTGCAAACAATGTGCTTCCCCAAAAACATAGCAAAACGACATCCGTTTCAGTAGTTATAGTTAGCTAACTATATAGCTCGTGTCATCTAAAATAACCCTAATTTCTAAGACAGTTCTTATTTCATTAATGGTGGTCAGACCATCTATGTGAAGCTAGCCACAATAACAATTAGCCACAGTGGCCTTTAGGTTTAGCCTTCAAAATAAAAGCATGGCACACATCCATTTGTATTCACTTGCATCACTGTCAATGACATGCGGTTTGCCTTAAATGTATTGACAGTGATGCAAATGAATACAAAGTAGAATTATGCCACACTTATTTTGAAGGCTAAATCCAAAGTCCACTATTGTGGCTAGCTTCACAACCTGGTCAAGCATCACTAGCCAGATGAAGCTAGCTGGCTGCTTATAACGTTAGCTTTGGCCAACAGGGTTAAGTAGCTGGCTAGCTATTTATTTTCATGAACTGAAGTTCAATTTAAATAGCCAAACAAGTGGCAACCCAGCTAATGCTTACAAAGATTCCTAAATCATTGTTAAGAATAATGAAAATGACTGCAGTTTCTACTGGTCATCGTTTTCAGGCTTGTTGTATTGTTGCTAGCTAGGTACCAAGCTAAAGCTAGCTACCCTAGAAGTTGCGATCGAACAAATTATACTTTATTACCAACGCGGTATTGTAAACACATTGTTTGTGGCCGGTGTTTAGACTTTTGTACAGCTTTGACAGTGCTACTATCTTTGACACGCAAAGTACCCAAACGGCTTTCCATAGCATGTTGTGAAGCTATGAATAACGCCGGTAGGGCAACATCTGAAAAATAGCGCACTCGGTAGTGTGTACTGGTGCCCGACCAGTCGGCAAAAGCCACCACCACCCACAACAGAACAGTTGATTGTCAAGGGGAATGAATCCCATTATCTTGGCTTTAATGGATTTTGCCTTTGAATTCACTGAAATTCTTACTCTTTCAAATGACTGCTTGAGCCACACAGCAGACATTGTGTGCCAAGTTAATGCTGTGTTGACTGTGTAGTGCAAAATTTTACGTGGTGTCATTATGTCATGTAGCTTCGTTATACAAGTATGCACGTTAGCTTTGACATCGGTTTTTAACGTCGGGCCGATACAGAAATGGGCAATTTTAGCTCATTTCGTACGATTCCGGTATAGCGTGCATCCCAAGTTCTTGGTCACCTCCATGACAAAGGCTCTTCTCCCCAGAAGACAGTTTGGCCAGGCAATCAGCTCTAGGAAGAGTATTGGTGGTTCCAACTTCTTACATTTAAGAATGATGAGGCCAATGTTTATGCGGACCTTCAAAGCATGAGACATTTTTGGTACCCTTCCCCAGATGTGCCGCGACACAATCCCGTCTCTGAGCTCTACGGACAATTCCGTCGACCCCATGGCTTGGTTTTTGCTCTGACATGCACTTGTCAACTGTGGGACCTTAGGCAGGTATGCTTTTCCAAATCATGTCCAATCATTTGAATTTACCACAAGCGCACGCCAATCAAGTTGTACAAACATCAAGGATGATTAGTGTAAACAGGCTGCACCAGAGCTCAATTTCAAGTCTCATAGCAAAGGGTCTGAATAATTGTCAATAAGGCGTGTTTATGTTTTAGAAATGCAGTAACATTCTAAAGACCTGTTTTTGCTTTGTCATGTGTAGATTGACAATTTTATTTAATCCATTTTAGAAGGCTGTAACAAAAATGTGGAAAAAGTGAAGGGGTCTGAACACATTCCAAATGCTCTATACATGAGGTGCATCAACATCAGTCTCCTTATTAGGATCACCCTGCCCTCACCTGGACAAGGACCCGCTTGCACAGCTCAGCCTTCACCAGAGACTTGGCCACCCAGCGGGCAGCATAGGCAGCAGAGCGGTCCACCTTAGTGTAGTCCTTCCCTGAGAAGGCTCCTCCACCATGGGCACCCCAGCCTCCATAAGTATCAACAATGATCTTACGGCCCGTCAGGCCAGCGTCACCCTGCAGGGAAAGGAGTAATAGGTCATAACGAGTCCTTTTCAATTTACCCCAAAATAATACTGACCGTAGTAAAAAACTATGGATCAAATTGCATGTAAAAATGCTTAAACAAGCCCATGCATCAAAGTTACTTTAGCGTTTGCCCCTTCAAGCACATACCATAGATGCCCAGTCCTACCACTACTTATCAGGGTTCCTATACAGTCAGATGGAATTTCAAGATTAAAACATTTCTAATGAACAATTAGCAGCATCTTTATGTACATAAAAAAAAGGGTAATGTACTATTGACACTGGGTGGCTGCTTTGTGAGCCCATGTACCATCGGTCATTGTGCAAGGCACTTACCACACCCCCCAAAGTAGAACGCCTGGTAGGCAACTAATATATAAATAAAGTGGTCAACCCTCAGTCTGGAGAGCTACTGGGTGTGCATGCTTTTGAAACCCTGCTCAAAACAGAGCCAGTTTAGCGGCTAATTTCTAAAAATGTGGTTGGTTGGAGGTGGACTGGAATAAAAGCCTGCAGACCCATTAGCTCTCCTGGAGGATGGTTTTGACCACCCTTGATGCCTTAAATTGTCACCAAAGCCCCATATACTACCCACCATTGCGACCTGTACGCTCTCGTTGGCTGGCCCACGCTTCATACTCGTCGCCAAACCCACTGGCTCCATGTCATCTACAAGACCCTGCTAGGTAAAGTCCCCCCATACCTCAGCTCACTGGTCACCATAGCATCTCCCACCTGTAGCACACACTCCAGCAGGTATATCTCTCTAGTCACCCCCAAAACCAATTCTTTCTTTGGCCGCCTCTCCTTCCAGTTCTCTGCTGCCAATGACTGGAACGAACTACAAAAATCTCTGAAACTGGAAACACTTCTCCCTCGCTAGCTTTAAATCACCAACTGTCAGAGCAGCTCACAGATTACTGCACCTGCACATAGCCCACCTATAATTTAGCCCAAACAACTACCTCTTTCCCTACTGTATTTTAATGTATTTATTTTGCTCCTTTGCACCCCATTATTTTTATTTCTACTTTGCACATTCTTCCATTGCAAATCTACCATTCCAGTGTTTTACTTGCTATATTGTATTTACTTTGCCACCATGGCCTTTTTTTGCCTTTTTGCCTACCTCCCTTCTCACCTCGTATATAGACTTGTTTATACTGTATGTTTGTTTTACTCCATGTGTAACTCTGTCGTTGTATCTGTCGAACTGCTTTGCTTTATCTTGGCCAGGTCGCAATTGTAAATGAGAACTTGTTCTCAACTTGCCTACCTGGTTAAATAAAGGTGAAAATAAAATGTAAAAAATAATTTGCTCATTCAGTATGTCAAATATCAAAAATGGTAGGCTACAAATAATTTTAATTCAGCTGAAGCAAGCCCACAAATTCTCATTGGGAAATGTACCTTCTAGTTGTCATATCTTGGCTACCTTAGTGTTGACTTCTCAACTCAATAGATGCTAGTCAGTCTGCAATGTCCCATACATTGGATCCCCAAATCAACTGGAAGTATCTACCAAACAAGTTGAAGCCACATAATCCAGAAGGCTACAAATAGTTACCTAAAATGACGAGTCAAATTATTTTGATTTGATTAAATGTGATTGAACAGAATCACAACTAATATAATGGCAAAGTGAATTGTTTGTTTTGTCAAGAAGATTCATTTAAATTAACTGTTCCAAAAGTAAATCAACTTTGTAAGACCTAATTTGCAAGTAATCAGTGGAATTTGGGGGGAAAGAAATGCATGTCATTCTGCTATGTAGATTTTTTTAAATATGCCTAAATAAACTACATTAACTTTCACTCTTGAGTTCCAAATATCTCTAACGGTCACCCCAGTGAGAGTGGTTTCATGCATGGGACTTAATGCACCGTTCCAAAATGTGACCGTTATACAACTGGATAGTTCATTAGCAGGCAGTGCAGTGCCTGCTATCTATAGGCTGTTTCAACTTGTCAATTTCAAATTATTTTCTAACAACTTGTATTTTCTAGCAGTTTGAATTGAGGTGTTCCGCCTCATTAATTCACATAGAATTAATCCATTTCAGTGTCAGACAATTTATGTTTGAGGCATAATGTATTTTAAGTTTTATTCACATTTAGGTACTGGTGACAAATAATACCTTCCGATTTTTGCATGATTGTAATGGACACCTATGATGCTTTTTAAAATACTTTTGAATGTTGTACTGATTATAATGAACTAATGCTACGCTATTTGCCATGTTTGTTGATATTCTACAACACATTCTGGGTGTAACTTAAACATATGTAAGACCAAAGATATGAGGTGAAGGAATGGTTGGTTCACTCATCTTGAGAGTACACTTCTGGAAGTGAATAATCCTACACACCAAAGCGGAGGACACTTTACAACCAACTAGATAACGCCTTTCCCATTAACATGCATACTACAAGCAGACCAAACTCATCTGGTCTTCTCTTATCTTTGGTTGACGTGAAAAGAGAAAGGTAAAGAAATATGGCGGTGTGCACAAACTACCCATCAGATTACTTCTGATTTCTAGAAGTGTTTTAAATCAACATTGATCTCACCAATGTGATGATTTATAGTAATTGCTATTGCCAATTCGTATTGTGTTTTATGTCAGCCTAGAGTTATCTAAATACGACCAGTTGTGTTACGTCAATCTTTCCTCTGTTAGCGCTAGGACTAATGTAGCCTACATTTTCCAGTTTGGATGATTGTGTATACGGTCGCTACTTCTGTGAATGTCTGAACATGGCATCCAAAAATAAACTGGTCACATTCAGTACATAACTTTGTAAGGACTGTAAAAAAAAAAAAAACTCTAAACAAAGCGGTTTGAACGTACGCTGCAGGGGCCACTAGAATGATCACATGAACGTACGCTGCAGGGGCTGCTAGAATGATCACATGAACGTACGCTGCAGGGGCCACTAGAATGATCACATGAACGTACGCTGCAGGGGCTGCTAGAATGATCACATGAACGTACGCTGCAGGGGCCGCTAGAATGATCACATGAACGTACGCTGCAGGGGCCACTAGAATGATCACATGAACGTACGCTGCAGGGGGCACTAGAATGATCACATGAACGTACGCTGCAGGGGCCACTAGAATGATCACACCCATTTGTTGCTACATGTTAAAAAGTTAATAGAAATTATGAAACACATTTCCATGACTTCGCCAAAACGTTTAAAATTATATCATTTTCCTAAACTTTTCCAGGTCTGGAAAACAATTTAAATTCCATGACTTTTCCAAGATTTATGACCTTTCGAACCCTGACTTATTGTCTCACCTGTGGGCCTCCGATGACGAAGCGCCCGCTGGGCTGCATGTGGTAAATGGTGTCATCATCCAGGTAAATGCAGGGCACCACAGCCTTGACGATCTTCTCCTTGAGAGCGTCACGCATCTCGTCCAAGCAGATGTGCTCATCATGCTGCACGGAGACCACAATGGTGTGGACACGCACCGGCAACATGGCGCCACGGTCTTGGCGGTACTGAACGGTCACCTGCACACAGAAGCATACCAAGATAGAACGACAGCAGGATTGTTCAACCGCAGGCATAGATCAAGGTTGCGTTTCCCCTGCTCAGACATTGCACACATCAACCAATGGATGCAAAAATATTTTTGCACCAGAAGGCAAAAATATATGACGTGGTTAAACCGAGACCTAAACTACCAATTCAGGCGTTGTAAGGTCTGACATGCGTCAGCCATGTCTGACCAGGGGAACAACCTAAAACGAGTTGGAGTTACTGCTGGCCACAAACCAGGTTGGAGAGCTTGAGTAAGAAAACTAATATTGCACTCATCAGGTGGTATGATAAACAAACTAGTTTGTCTTAGTCTATTTACATAAGGCTGAAATGACTATCGATTGCACACAGGCAGCTTACCTGGGTCTTGGAGTCAGGCCGGAGCCAGGGCAGGGCGCCATTGCGACGCAGTTCAGCCATCTTAGCGTTGAGCTTGTGGGCAAGCATAATGGTGAGGGGCATGCACTCCTCCGTCTCATCAGTGGCATAACCAAACATCAGGCCCTGACAATAGAAAAAGTAGTACTTTTACATCTGAAAAGAAAGCTGCATATTTAGCTTACTGATAAATGTACAGCTAACGTCACTAGTGCAGTGGTCCTCTGCACCCCAACTCATACCTGGTCCCCTGCCCCAACATCCTCCTCATTGCGGTCAATGTGAACACCCTGGGCAATGTCTGGAGATTGCTGCTCTAGGGCCACCAGCACATTGCAGGTCTTATAGTCAAAACCTTTAGAGGAGTCATCGTATCCAATGTGGCGGATGGTGTCGCGAACCACCTTCTGATAGTCCACTGTAGCAAGCGACGTCACCTCACCTGCCAGCAGGATCATCCCAGTCTTAGCAACAGTCTCTGAAAAAGGTGGAGGGGGAATAATACATTAACCATATCAATCAGAAAAAGCATATCAATCAATACTCATCTGGCAAAACATTGAAGAGTTGTGCCATAATATAGGCCTACTACCATTAACAAGATGCAGAAAGTTTGAGATTCTTCCGTTCATGTGGTGTTCACAGCTGACTCCAGGGCAGCTAGAAGTTGCATCAGACAAAAATAAAATAACATGCTTTTTTCCTTACCACAAGCAACTTTAGCATCAGGATCCTGCTTGAGATGGGCGTCAAGCACAGCATCACTGATCTGGTCACAAATCTTATCTGTAAAATACAGATGTACCAAGTTCACAATGCTACATCAACATTTGTGCAATTTAGTGGTAGGTTGCTTGTTCAAGAGCATGTAAAGCAGTGCACAAATAGTAGAGTTCTCCAATAGGTTTGGATTATGCTGAAAATATTTGTATTGTACACTGTTCTACCGACTACAGTCTGAGTTGTATACATGCTGTACCATATGTCAGGATTATGGCGATGGTGGGAGGGGCCTAGCGGTATGTGTAGCCACAGATAGATTTTATAAATCTGTTCCATTGGTCGGAAGCATTCGGTTGGCGTTTCCACTCATCACCAAATATGGTGATGAGGGGGGAAGCCTCGGGGGAGAAGGTGGATTTTGGCCGACGTTCTGCTTGTAGATTAAACATTTGTTCTGTTATGAACAGAGTGGACAACGTTTAGTATTGTACACCATTTGGCAAAGTTTCCAAAAATTGGGTTGTTTAGAAGGAGAACAAGGACGAATTAAGTTATTGCACACCCTACAGTAGGCGTTCCCTAAAGGAATTTTGCAAATACATTCTAGAACACGCCAATCGGTTCACGCTAGAACGTGCATGCCCACTATGGCTCGTTGGAAGCAAACGAGCCATAGTGGGCAGAGCCATGCACGTTCTAGCGTGAACCGATTGGCGCGTTCTAGAATGTATTTGCAAAATTCCTTTAGGGAACGCCTACTGTGGGGTGTGCAATAACTTAATTCGTCCTTATATATATATATATAAGCGATGAGCCTGAACCCGCCACCATTTCCGCGGGTTCACATGCAACTAAAAATCTGATTCGTTTCGATTTCCAAGATGAACTACTACCGGTATAGCCAAGGAGTGGCACGGAATACAGCCAATGTAGTGCCCCTAACATAGCAACCAAACGCAAAAGACAACATATGGCCTTGTTCCCCGAGAGCCCGCGCGCGAACTGGTCGGAATCTTCGGGAGATCTCGTGAAATAAGCATGATGACGACTACAGGATACAAATATTTTTAAAGAGAATATATCCCAAGGACGGATAACGTTCGTAATTGCACAATAGAGACCATGTGAACAAGGCTCAGCAAAGTAGCTAGCTGGTTAGCTAATAAACTAAGAACAATTTGGGCCTCACATGCGGCTTATGCAAGATGCTGACGCCGATGTGGTTTGAGCAGCAGAGATGGTTAGCTCGCTAACGTTAATTAGCTATCTAAGAAAGCTAAGCAACACCGACGCACGTGTGCTAAACAAGCCATCTAAACAAATAACTGACAAGTCATAACACACAAGTCACTGGCTGTGTTTGTAGCTAAATTAACTTTCTCACCAGGGTGTCCTTCTCCAACTGACTCCGAGGTGAATAGGAAGCAGTCCTCGTCGATAAGGGAGTTGTGAAAACCGTTAATCTCTCCGTTCATCATTGTTGCTTTTTTTTGGTAGATATAAATAAATGTTGTAGCTAGCTAAATTATGCGTATTTTATTGATTCGTTTCCTGCGTTGGTGTTCTCACGCAACTTCTCATCAGTCAGTAAATTCCATGCATTCACTGTCATTTAGATGTGGCGCTCTGGTATTTATTCAGAAATTCACAGACGTCACTGTCGGCCGCATTGGACGATACCATATTAAACATGGGGGTGGAAACGTTGACCAGGTGCACTGAGAGGAACGCAGTTGTGTATTTGGCGGTTCAACGTCATACTTCTCCTGTATTCAGAGGAAGAGGAGAAGCGAGAGGGTTTACTCACACCAAAATATGTCCACGTTAAGTAGGCTATTTATTATTAAGCAAGGGAGTTTTTGTATGTGTGGGCAATGAGAGTGTCGAATTTAGTCAATTAATTGCTATTTTGACACGAGGCTTATTTGATATAATCGAAGTTTCGTAATGCTTAGGCCCTGGTTTCCAAAAAGCATGATTAGGCTAAATTAATCGTTAGAACATTCTAAAGATCGTTAAATCTCCGAGCTGTTTCCCAAAACCTATGGTATTAATGTTGCACTTGAAAACGCTCGTAATCTAACGCCTGTTAAGTGCGTCGTTAGATGCTTTTTCGCCCTCCCGCATCACTTCATAAACAAAATATCTCCGCTAAACATAGAATCACATGGGTTGTCCGTCTCTGTGACCGCTGACAACTTCAGAACAAATTAGCTACGAATACGAAGTTGCCATACAATGTATTTGCAATTGAATCAACCAAACGACGATTTAAAAATATGCTTAAAATGAAAACCGAGATGACTGCATTAAAATATAAACAGTAGACTATAGGCCTATTTAACTCGTACTGAAATACATTCCATGTTCAATCAACTTAATTATGTTTTGCTACTTGCAGGCTACTGTCTAATTTGTCTCAATATATTTCATGATGTGTAGCCTAGCATGTGCGCAATGATGTGTCAAATCAGTGATTTAGAGCATTTTTATTGATTGGGTAAGGATTAGAATAAGCCGCCTCAATATTTGCAGGCATAGGATATATTATATATCACCCACTATATTGACCAGATACTCAAATGGCCGCTCTAGCAATGAAAATACATTTATTTAAAAATGGAAGGCAGTCGGGAGGAGGCAAGACAGATATGGGACCATGTAGATATGCGTCTGAAGAACAGGCACAACTTCGATATAAAGTGGGGGGGGTTTCTCAAAATTGCCGGGATACTTATATCAGTACATTCATAACAACCTAAGCATTACGAAATGTATATTCTACAACGGGTTGGCCAACACAGGCTTTGTGATTCGTTGAGACGCGTTCTAAATCGCAAAGTACCAGTGAATGTGCAATCCGAGACACTCCATTTCGTATGTTACCTTTCATATGGTATGTATTAATGTGGTTGTCCATCACCCATTTCGGATGATGTGTTACGAATTGTAATTCGTATTATATGTTACGAATTCGAGCTAGGTGGCTAACGTTAGGCTAGGGGTTAGGGTTAGCTCAAATTATTAGGGGAAGGGTTAGCTAACATGGTCACTTTAATAATGGAACACTTGTCACTTTAACAATGTTTACATACTGCTCTACTCATTTCAAGCTGAGTAACCATTAACCAAGAGAAATGTTAATAATGTTAATGTTAATGTTAAATAATGCATGATTTGTGCTCCCTACATTTATTTGCATTAAGAAACATAACAAAAAAACAAATCATTTGAAGATTTATTTATTTTTGCCTGGTCTGATATCACATTCTATTTTGCATCAAATGTTTAGAATTTATAAACAGGTGGTCAAGATCCAGCTACTCTCAATACTTTGCTCTTCAACTCTCTTTAACTACAGTTAAAGCGACTGCAAATCACTCCATGCACAGACATTATTAATGTTATCTGTGCCCTCAAAAAGGTACTCAATGTTCAAAGCCAGAGCTTTTGTTACAAAATGAAGAGGCTGAGCTGGTCAATCTAGCCTAAAGGGGATTGGTGAAATGGGAGCTTTTTGTGAAACCTGGAATTCAGTTATGCAAGAGAACACACAGCCTTTGTCATAAACTTATTTTCAGGTTTATCAGGTTATTGCTTCCGGTCATGTATGTCCCTAATCACTGCAACGGTTGGTAGAACTGTAAGTCACATTTTGGATGGTTGTTTTCAGTCTTCTATATGCATTGCTTGAACTGGTGCACACCTAAAATTTGCACCTGCTTGAGTACCTTTCTGTTCCAGAACCTCATAGAATATTGGCTCTAAAATAAGAGTACCACAGCCAAAAATCAGCACAGGCACCTATTTCAGTCCACTTTATTGTGTGGTAGATACTGTACGAGCCTTGTACTAGTCAGAAAGTGGAGGCACTTGGTGCTCTCTAAATGGACCTCCCAACTTATGTTCACGGCATATCAGTGACAACACAAGACCTCTGAGAGAGAGGAAAAGTACATAATTTTAGACATTACAAATCAACCGACCCATTACAGCTTTCATTCACTGATGGATTCATTACCACTAGTATTGATTGCTGGCCATGTGAAATATGTCTGCATGTACAGTATAGCTTTCCAGCTGTACTTTCTACTCCTTAAAATACCTGGGGACATGAAGGCATGGAAGGGTTAAAGAGTGCTCCATTACCAGGCGAGCATTCGGACCACAGATGGTCTGGCCACAGCAAGGGGCACTGTCGATCAGCAGCATCAAATGACAAACATCCAGTACAACACTTTAGCAATACACAATATAAAAAATGATTTAACCTTTATTTAACTAGGCAAGTCAGAAAATAACAAATTATTTTTACAATGACTGCTTACCCCGGCCAAACCCTCCCCTAATCCTGACGATGCTGAGCCAATTGTGCGCCGCCTTATGGGACTCCCGATCACAGCCTGTTGTGATACAGCCCGGGATCAAACCAGGGTCTGTAGTGACGCCTCTAGCACTGAGACGCAGTGCCTTAGACCGCTGCACCACTCAGTACTTAAGTAAAAGCCAATCTGGCAAAGGCCAATACCCTCCCAGGTGCAGGTTTCGGTTTTTGCCCTAGCACTACACAGCTGATTCAAATAATCAATGCTTGGTGATGAGTTGGTTATTTTAATCAGCTGTGTAGTGCTAGGGGTGGAGGCCGGACCGAGTTTGGGAGACCTTGGTCTATGTCAAGTATGGGTGAGTGTATGATTGGCGTGTGTTTGGCATCACTGTATGACCTACATAATATGACACCAACAAAGTTATTTCTATAACAGAAGGGTCCAATATAGTCCTGGGCTTGCCTCTAGTCTTGCATCAAGAGAGGCCTTCATCCAGCCTTCAACATTTTCAGGGGTGTTGAGTGTCATTGTGAGGACGCTAACAGAAAGTTAAAGAGAGGATGACAGAAAATAAAAATGAGTCCACTTGGCACAACCCTGAGATACATATTAGTCATTAGCAATCAAATCAAATGTATTTATTTTTCCCTTCTTACATCAGTTGATATCTCAAAGTGCTGTACAGAAACCCAGCCTAAAACCCCAAACAGCAAGCAATGCAGGTGTAGAAGCACAGTGGATAGGAAAAACTCCCATGAAAGGCCAAAACCTAGGAAGAAACCTAGAGAGGAACAAGGCTCTGAGGGGTGGCCAGTCCTCTTCTGGATGTGCCGGGTGGAGATTATAACAGAACATGGCCAAGATGTTAAAATGTTCAACAGCAGACAGTTACATGTGGTACCCCTCCCTCATTCAATGCCATGCATGACAGAGATAAATGTCTACCTTGCCAGAAATGAGTTACTCATCCCAATTTAGGAGCAAAAAGTACACTGCAAGTGAAGTACAGTGCGAGTGAAAACCCGACAGAATTTGTGCTAACAAAATTTATTTGCAAAAAAAAAAGCATGTTGCATCTGAACGGAATCTGCAACATCATCTTTAGTTGGATACTTCTCTCATTCACTCATTGTCATTTGAGAAGAGCAGAGGAGGGCCATACAGTATGAGTCAACCGTCAATCCTATTAATATCAAGCCATTTGTTAATCCAAACATCCTGCTCCACATCAGCCACCCCAGTAGGAATGACAAAGCATATTTTGGGAGGGATTGTGCCTGGGTATGTGACTGACACACAATGGCACTGCCACGTTCACCACTGTCTCTAAACCAGCCCAATGTTGCATCAGGGAGAACAGAGAGCTGAGTTGTTCCATATAACTTCAACAAGTCATGACACCCACCCTCTTACATTGTTCCAAAATCATTTATGTTGTTATAAACAAGTTCGATTGGCATCCTATAACATTATTTTGTTTAAATTTAATTTTATCTAATTGATTGCACCAAATGGGACCATTTAAATGTATAGGATTCAGATCATATTCAATAAATATAATGCCCAACAATCCAATTCCTACCAATGAGTAAGACATGAGGAATCCCCCCCAAAATTCTAAAGCTACCACCGGACACCCAACACCCCATGCCAATCCAACCACAACAATCAGTATACAGTATCAGTTCTCTATGTTCGACAAATATGACGCTGCGGATTGGAGTATTGCTTCTCCATACTATGTCCTCCTTTTACGCTTAATCTGTGTCCAGGAAATGTTCCCTTTGTGTGTGGTTTATTCCCTTCTAAAAAGGTCTGGATTAGTTCTCTTAGACCATTCAAATAGAAATTGAGTGCTTTTGTTGCTTTCCTATGCACCAGCCAGTGCAACGGGATGAGTGAGAAGAATGAGACTATTCCTGGTGAACAAGCAAACCATTTGACTACTGCAGTTCTAATGGTTTCAATGTCATGGTCTCTAATGGTCTTCAGTGGCAAAAGTCCCAAACACACATTACATATTGTTTTGCAATGGTAATGGTATAGGGTTTAATGGTAAATGTCAATAATTGTAATACATATAAAACTGTTTCCTAATAATTTTATTGAAAAACATAAGACTGCCATGTAATGTATTATTTTATTAGAGTTGTCACAACATTTTAGTCGCTATCCCATTTCTCCATCAAAGTTTTGAGCTAGAAAACATCCTCATATGAGAATTGCACAATAGGGATAGCCCTTGCAGAGAGCGGCCACTTGTTGGACTATTCAAGGAGAGTTGGATTGAAGCGTTAGGTTGCTAAGAAAAGGAGAAACTGAATTTATTTCATGGAGGACTGGCTACGCAAAGTTGCAAAAGGAAATGTTGTGATATATTCAATAAACACAAGATACCAGAAAATGTATAAAATAGTGTGGCGGTATAGCAGGAACAGTGGCATCTAGTGGTCAAAACATGGTACTTTCACACTACTTGATGATAACATTTTTATTTTACTAGACAAGTCAGTTAAGAACAAATTCTTATTTACAATGACAGCTTACCAGAGAACAGTGTGTTAACTGGCTTGTTCAGGGGCAGAACAACAGATTTGTACCTAGTCAGTTCTGGGATTTGACCCAGCAACCTTTCAGTTACTGGCCCATCACTCTAACCACTATGCTACCTGCCAAATAATGGCAGTGACTTCAATTACACATTTCTCTGAACAGGGGAAGAAAACCATCACCAGATTCACAAGGAACACATTTCGTAGCACGGAGAAGCAATACTCCAAGCCACAGCTTCATACTAATTGTCAAACATAGAGAACTGATACTGTATACTGGTTGTTGGGGTGGGATTGGCGTAGGGTGGGGGGTGTCCATGGGTGGCTTTTGGCCATGTGTTTGATTTCCTCATGTCTTCTTCATTGGTTGGAAGAACTTTGGGATACTATATTTATTGAATATTACCTGAATCCTATAAATTAAAGTGGCCAATTTTGTTACAATCAATTAGTTGAATTTCTCTGAAATCAAATTATATTTCAACAAAATAATGTTTCAGGAATGTTAATTGTATCTCTTACTAACTACAGAAACGATTTCAGAACAATCTGAGATGGTGGGTGTCGAAATCCTCTTTCTTGTTCCGTTTGAGGATCCTGGCAATCCCCCTACACACAGGTCTGAGAAAAATAACAAAGTAACTGAAGTCATTCTTATCAATAAATCCAACAACGGTTACTCAACCAGTGTCCCATTTAGGGCTCTATTCAATCCACATTGTGGAAGTATAGCTTTACCGGGTGATTGAAATTCAAGATAGTCTTTGAAGAGGTAGGGTTTCAGTTGTTTTTTTGGAAGATGGGCATGAACTCTGCTGTCCTAGCTTCAAGGGGAATCTTGTTCCACTATTGGGGTACTAGGACAGAGAATAGCTTTGACTGGGCTGAGCAGGAGCTGGCTTCCCTTAGGGGTGGGAGGGACAAGATTCCAACCATACCATGTTATTAGACAAATGTTTAAAGGAAGTTTCATGAGCTTGTGTAAGTGAAGTGATAAAAATGCAAGTTTTTGCAGTGAGCATATCTGCCCTTAGGTCGTTTAACTATGACTGTTGCATAAACCATTTACTTAAAAGCCATACAAAGTGCCATGTAGTCTGTTTCATCACCAGCGCTATCAGAGTACTATCAGAGTGCTTATTGACTTGTGGCCCGGACTTGCCCCTTACAGATGCCGTATCTTCATTTGATCATCCTGTTGTTGCAGAATTGTTCCTGCACAAGAAATGAAAACTAGTAGTGTATTCAAGGTTTAAAAAGGCTTCTAACGTTTGTAATTTCCACGTTCAAATTTCTGACTTAATTTGCCCTAACGGAAAATGTATCAACCTCTACAAAAATGTCCATTAAATAGTCCCCATAACAATTCACATTTCCTGTTGCTGCAGGATTAGTTTCAAATATAGATATGGCATCTATGCATGTATTCCAGCAACAGCATTACTTGTGGGGGTTTCTCAAAAACACATTCAATGGCACATTCAAAGTCCAACCACAAGCTATGATCTTTCAACAAACATGACATCATCTCTTACCATGACTTTCGCCCCGTAGCACTAACATCTGTAGCCATGAAATGCTTTGAAACGCTGGTCATGGCTCACATCAACACCATCATCCCAGACCCACTCCAATTCGGATACGGCCCCAACAGATCCACAGATGAGGACAATCTCTATTGCCCTACATGCTGCCTTTTCCCACCTGGACAAAAGGAACACCTACGTGAGAATGCTGTTCATTGACTACAGCTCAGCGTTCAACACCATAGTGCACTCCAAGGTCATCACTAAGCTAAAGACCCTGGGACTGAACATCTCCCTCTGCAACTGGATGCTGGACTTCCTGACGGGCCGCCCACAGTTGGTAAGGATAGGCAACAACACATCCGCCACACTGACCATCAACACGGGGGCCCCTCAGGGGTGTGTGTTTAGTCCCCTCCTGTTCACCCATGACTGCATGGCATCGCACGACTCCAACACCACCATTACGTTTGCTGATGACACAACGATGATAGGCCTGATCAAGGACAATTATGAGACAGCCTATAGGGAGGAGGTCAGAGACCTGGCAGTGTGGTGCCAGGTCAACAATCTCTCCCTTAACATCAGCAAGACAAAGGAGATGATCGTGGACTATAGGAAACGGAGGGCCGAGCACGCTCCCATTCACATCGACAGGGCTGTAGTGGAGTGGGTTAAGAGCTTCAAGTTCCTCGCAGTGTCCACATCACTAGACACATCAAAAGTCATGTGGACAAACTATCAAAAGTCCAAACACACCAACACATTCATGAAGAGGGAATGACTACGCTTCTTTCCCCTCAGGGAGCTAAAAAGATTTGTCATGGGCCCTCAGATCATCCAAATGTTCTACAGCTGCACCATTGAGACCATCTTGACTGGCTGCATCACCGTTTGGTATGGTAACTGCTCGGCCTCCGACCGCAAGGCACTACAGAGGGTAGTGCATACGGCCCAGTACATCACTGGGGCAAAGCTCCCTGCCATCCAGGACCTCTTTACCAGGTGTGTCAGAGGAAGGCCCTAGAAATTGTTAAAGACTTCAGCCATCCAAGTCATAGACTGTTCTCTCTGCTACCTTATGGCAAGTGGTACTGGAGTGCCAAGTCTGGGACCAAAAGGCTCCTGAACTGCTTCTACCCCCAAAGCAGTAAGACTGCTAAACAGTTAATCAAATGACTACCCTGACTATTTGCAGTGACCACTTTATATTTGCACTGACTCTCTTGCACCGCCTCTATGCAGACTCATTGGACTCTCCCCACAAACTCACACATACTACACTGACACTCCAACACACACACACATAGCCAACATACGACTACATACGCTCAAATGCATTTTACGCCACACACACACTTTCAGACTCTTCACATACACTGCTGCTATTGTTTATTATCTATCCTGATTCCCTAGTCACTTTTACCATTACCTACATGTACATATTACATCAATTACCTTAACTACCTCGTACCTCTGCACATTGACTCTGTACTGGTACTTCTCGTATATAATCTCGTTATTGTATTGTGTCACTATTTCCTTTTGGCAATTTTTCTTACTTTTTAACTCTGCATTGTTGTGAAAGGGCTCATAAGTAAGCATTTCACAGTAAAAATCTACACCTGTTGTATTCGGGGCATGTGAGAAAGAAAATGTGATTTTATTTGGATTTAATTTGAAACCCATTGAAGAGGGCCATCCATAAGAGCAGAGTAATGATATCAAGGACTTGGAAGATTATATATGGAGGAATGGTCTAAGACCCCTACCAACGTGTTCTCCAATCTCATAAAACATTCTAGAAAAAAGCTCAGTGTCATTATCCTTGCAGGGGGAGGGTGCTAGATTATTGCAAACCGGGGTGGCAATAATTTTGACCCATATCTTTTTAGATTTTTTAAATGATTTATTAAAACAAATCTCTGTCGGATTTTCTCTTTTAGCAATCTCTTTTAGCCTACAATTATAGCTCCATTTTTGTATTATTTATTTTATACAGTCTTTTATGCTCATCTGTATTAAGGGTGGCAATAATTAACAACCTACTTTATACAGACTACAATGCGAGCAGAGTTGTGGGTCTTTAGGTTTAGGATACTATGTTGGATACTAATGCTTTTTACAATGACTGTCGTAGACCTGACCTGGTTGTTTTTCAATAGCAACCAAACACTGAAAGTGTCTCATAGCGTATTCTTCCTTTGTAAGATTTCTAGGGGTCTTCTCCCCTGCAACCAAACACCCCCAATACAATGAGGTGTCAGAGCATTTTATGTTTTATAAGAGAGCACATACAATACACTAAAACAACATCAAAGTAGTGCAATATAATTAGTTCCTTATCAGAGTGGTCAATGTTATTTGATCTGGCTGACTGAAAACAAGAAAGACTCAGAGAGCAGACCAGCTGTACAGCTTGACGAGGAGTTTTATTTGATCTCTGAACAGCGTGTGTGTGTGTGTGACAGAGGTGTTGAGCTGGAAAGCAGAGGGGTTCCCTCTGTGCCCTGACCCCAGCGGACGATTCCACACACCACCCTCCAACATCAACATTCAACAACTAGCCAATTCATGCCTCTGACAATGTTGCTGTAATGTTGCCCAGATGTTTTAAGACAGTCTCCTCAGATCCCAATCACATACAAGCTTGCAGAGCCAATACAATGCACAAAACCTACTTTTGATCTGAAATCACAGATAAACCAAGTGAAAAGAGGTTGTTTATTTTTGCCTCCACATAAAACTGTTGTGTGCATGAATAAATATAAAAGTAAAATAAATATAAAACCAATATGTATACACAATATAGCCTATTAAATTGAATAGGACTTTTAACTTTAAACCCTTGTTCCCCCACACTGGCCAGCAGAATTCAGGCTCTCTTTTGACACAAAATAAGAAAATAAATGCATAATGTTTAAGTATAATAATCTTTTTGGGCATTGATTGTCATCTGTTCTCTATTTGATATTTGTCATTGACATACATAACCTACTCTCATTTTTTAAAAACATATTAGAAGCTTTCAATAACATTTCTTAGTTACTATTCACATATTTTTCATTGCACGTATAGTATGGGAGCGAGACGTTGCCAAAGACTAAAACAACAAAGGACAATTCAACTTGATTTTCAGATCTAGTCTTTCCTTATCACCTTTTCTATAACCGTACTTTGGATCAATTCAGTTATATTAATTGATACACATAATCAATACCTAACAACAACAACAACAACAACAAAAGCCAAGTTCACTTGCACATATGCAGCACTGAGCCTTTACCTTGGATGAGCTTCAAACTCTCTACATTGTATTTTGTATATTTTAAATAGGATGAAAATAATTTAATTGAATAAAATAAATACAAGTATTTCTTGTTGTTCTGCTAGCAAACTGTAGCTATATCTACCATTATAATGTTGTGTTTACACTGTCATCATCACATGTTTTTCCTAACACTTCTCAACAGCTAAGTATCTTACAAAGAGGAGTCAAAAACAGCACTTTTAACAGCACAAAATCACAGTACCGGAATGTACAGTCCAGAAAACCATGCAAGCACATACACACATCACTATCAATCACACAGAAATACACACTCACTTCTGCAAACCCAAACGTTCATAAGACACACTCATACAGTGGCATACTTACATGAACACACACACAATGAGGTTACAGTACAACAGCACACACTGTCCTAAGCTAACAGCCCATAGGTACAAAGTGTTTAGGATGGCTCATTGGAGGTCACACGCTAACAATTCAACACATTACTACTAGTGACATAACAGTGTCTGCTAATCACCTTCACCCAAAGAGAAAGAGAGAGAGAGGGGACATAAGAAGAGAGATATAGAGATGGGGAGGGAAGGAAAGAGGACAACTGGGAACATCAGTAACCTGAAGGTGAACATTACCATTTTTGACCTTGTTTTTTCACCATGGCATTTAAGTGACCCATGCAGCCAGGCCTAAGGATAGTTTTACAAAGACCTGCCGCTCAGAGATGCGCTCTCAACTCACAAGGGGTTGCACATACTGTGACAAATGGTTTTGTCCATGGTAACCTTGTCCCTTTAGAGAATGTATGTAGCAGTAGACACAATGCTGTATTGAAATGTAGGACAGGACCTGCTAAAGCAAATAGGGATTATTCCTATTTGCGAGGAATGTTCCCTTTGGGAGTCAAACTAATTGTTTACCTCATCGGGAGACAGCATTTCCTCATGCTCACACACATGCTGATCTGCTGACTAAGCCACCAGGGCTGATATAGAGGGGGAAATATTATGCTGCTTCAAAATATCTGTGAAACAACTGCCGATATGGACCCGAAATGCATTTGGTAGCAATTTCCCTCTGCCTGGGATTTGGGAATGATTTGCCATGTAAGGACCTATTGAAATCAGCCAAAAGCTCCCTGTATGTTCTATGCCTGAGAGGGAAGAGTGAGAGAACCTACAGGGAGATAGATATACATTTGAAAACCGCTTAAGAAAAATCACACAAGACAAAGTAGTCTTCCTGCACCAGAAGCCTAACCCTAACCCCAACCCCAACCCCAACCCCTAACCCTAACCCCTAACCCCAACCCTAACCCCAGTTCTGAAACAAATGGCATCTGCAAATGTACATTTTCAATAAAGGAAACATACAATACAGTACAGTGCATCATGTATCAAGAAACCACACATAGTTGGTAATGGGAGAGCAGTATAACAGGGGCTCCATCACAACCCTGTATTTCCAGCCTCAGCTGAGACCTTCTCCCGATCCGTACCCTCTGGGGCATTGCCAGAGGCAGAGCCATCAGTGGTGTTGTGGGCCAAGCCAGGCTGCAGCTTGAGGCCCTTCATTTCGGGCAGAGCAGGGCTGCCACTGCGGCTACGGCTGTGGCTGGGACTGCGGCTTTGTCTGTGCCGTGTTCTGTGCTTCTTTTTCCGGGGGCTGGGACTGCGGGACTTGGTCTTCATACCGTCCACTGTGCTGTCGTCCTCAGAGGTGAAGTCAGAACTGTCGTCAGAGGGGCTACCGGCGGGGCTGGAGGTGGGCAGCTGGATCTGCAGAGGAGAGAAGATGGAAAGGAGGTGGAGGAGGAAGAGAGCGAAAGAAGAGACGATCAAGAAAATTAGAGCATAGGGGAGTAGCATAGGAAAAGGGTGTAGATCCAAATTAAGAAGAGGAGGACAAGGGGGAGGAAAGGGTGTGGAAGAACCAAAGGAGAGTTAAATTACCAATCCCATCATAGTCCAGTGCTCCCATTATACCTCAACATTTGATATATTTACCCTAAAACCAGAGCATTGTAGGTACCTGAAAAGGCTCTGTCACACCCACGAGGGTGCTCGTGTTGTTGCTATAGTAACACAAAATAAAGTCTCCTGAGCCCTTGGGCAATTCTTCCTCAGTAAAGGTCACCTGCAGAGGTAAAGACAGGAAGACAGGGAGAGAAGAGTCAAAACAAACAAAGATACTTAGACAAGGTTCTCCAGTTAATTTACGTGTTTCATATTATACAGTTGAAGTCGGAAGTTTACATACACCTTAGCCAAATACATTTAAACTCAGTTTCACAATTACTGACATTTAATCCTTGTAAAAATTCCCTGTCATAGGTCAGTTAGGATCACCACTTTATTTTAAGAATGTGAAATGTCAGAATAATAGTAGAGAGAATTATTTATTTCAGCTTTTATTTCTTTCATCACATTCCCAGTGGCTCAGAAGTTTACATACACTCAATTAGTATTTGGTAGCATTGCCTTTAAATTATTTAACTTGGGTCAAACGTTTTCGGTAGCCTTCCACAAGCTTCCCACAATAAGTTGGGTGAATTTTGGCCCATTCCTTCTGACAGAGCTGGTGTAACTGAGTTAGGTTTGTAGGCCTCCTTGCTCGCACACGCCTTTTCAGTTCTGCCCACACATTTTCTATGGGATTGAGGTCAGGGCTTTGTGATGGCCACTCCAATACCTTGACTTTGTTGTCCTTAAGTCATTTTGCCACAACTTTGGAAGTATGCTTGGGGTCATTGTCCATTTGGAAGACCCATTTGCGACCAAGCTTTAACTTCCTGACTGATGTCTTGAGATGTTGCTTCAATATATCCACATAATTTTACTTCCTCATGATGCCATCTATTTTGTGAAGTGCACCAGTCCCTCCTGCAGCAAAGCACCAGTCCCTCCTGCAGCAAAGCACCCCCACAACATGATGCAGCCACCCCTGTGCTTCACGGTTGGGATGTTGTTATTTTGCTTGCAAGTCTCCCCCTTTTTTCTCCAAACATAACGATGGTCATTATGGACAAACAGTTCTATTTTTGTTTCATCAGACCAGAGGACATTTCTCCAAAAAAGTATGATCTTTGTCCCCATGTGCAGTTACAAACCGTAGTCAGGCTTTTTTATGGCTGTTTTGGAGCAGTGGCTTCTTCCTTGCTGAGCGGCCTTTCAGGTTATGTCGATATAAGACTTGTTTAACTGTGGATATAGATACTTTTGTACCTCTTTCCTCCAGCATCTTCACAAGGTCCTTTGCTGTTGTTCTGGAATTGATTTTCACTTTTCGCACCAAAGTCCGTTCATCTCTAGGAAACAGAACGCGTCTCCCACCTGAGCAGTATGACGGCTGCATGGTCCCATGGTGTTTGTACTTGCGTACTATTGTTTGTACATATGAAGATGGTACCTTCAGGCGATTGGAAATTTCTCCCAAGGATGAACCAGACTTGTGGAGGTCTACAATTTTTTTTCTGAGGTCTTGGCTGATTTCTTTTGATTTTCCCATGATGTCAAGCAAGAGGCACTGAGTTTGAAGGTAGGCCTTGAAATACATCCACAGGTACACCTCCAATTGACTCAAATGATGTCAATTAGCCCATCAGAAGCTTCTAAAGCCATGACATCATTTTCTGGAATTTTCTAAGCTGTTTAAAGGCACAGTCAACTTAGTGTACGTAAACTTCTGACCCACTGGAATTGTGATACAGTGAATTCTAAGTTAAATAATCTGTCTGTAAACAAGTGTTGGATAATTACTTGTGTCATGCACAAACCGACTTGCTAAAACTATAGTTTGTTAACAAGAAATTTGTGGAGTGGTTGAAAAACAAGTTTTAATGACTCCAACCAAAGTGTATGTAAACTTCAGACTTCAACTGTATATATATTATACACATATTATATATTAAAAGTCGCCCTTACCTCGTGTTCTACTCTATGGTAATCTGCCTCCTCCTGCTTGGCCCACACATAGCCTACATAGTCCTTATGGTGTTTGAATCCCACCTGGGGAGGCAAAGGCAACACCAATTCCTGATTTAAAAAAAACTTAATGCCTTAGCTAATTATTACTTTATCAATAAACATTATCTGGGATACTTCAAACTTCGTTAAACATTGAAATCAGCACTAGAAGGTTAAGAGGAAGAGTGAGTACCTTGTACAGCCCAATCCAGTCCCAGGAGCTGCGTGCGAAATTAGGTGCAGCTTTGAATGTGCACGTGGCGTCTGCAATGCTGTTCCACTCATCCTCCACCATGATTGTCACCAGTGGCATGTCCACCTTATAGGGGAACTACACACAGCATTCTGAACATCAATATCATCATGGTATACAATCAATAGAACACAACATCAACATCTCTCTGCGATAACACAGCATCAACATACTGTCTGTATCTGTATCTGTCACTACCATGGTTATCCCAGTTTATTAAAGGTTTCGGGCAAAGTTATGTGCATGTCACAGCTCAGGTGACAAGTAGGACGTGTGGGGGAAAGAGAGGGAGCGGGGCTGTGTCTCACCTGGAGGGTGAAGATGGAAGAGACAGGCTTGTGGTCGCTGACCATGTACTCCATGTGACTGCGATAGAAGTGCTGGGTGACCTTGGTCCCGCTGCTCAGTCCTGACACAGAGCCTCTCTTCCGAGCATTAGGGGCCTGCCCAAAGGGAGCTGTGGCCCTCAGACGCCACAGGATCCTGTCTGTCCACGCAGGCTTACGCTTCTTCCCACTGAGAGAGAGAGAGAAAGATAGAGAGAGCAGGGAGGGTAAGAACTGTGATGATCAGAACACTCATCTCATTACATGTTTAAGTCAAAGAGCTGCAAGGTGGACCCCCCCCCCCCATGTCATCACAAACCTTGTATCATATGTATCTGTCCCCACGTCAAACTTGTAAGTAGGGGGGAATTTGAGAGGTCCCTCCAGAAAGCCCACCAGCACCGTCTCGCTGTCTTTGGCCATGTTCAGCTGTAGAATGGGGGATAACAATTAATAACGTTAAAATGAAGTGTCTCTGTTATTTTGGTCTCTGTATGCCCTCTAGTGGCATCGTCTATGCATTACAAGCTCCGTTAAAGACCGTGTCATGGGCCTTTATCTTGAACAGGCATCTCACCTGGTCTTTCTCCCACAGCATGGTGAGTTTATTGTTATCAATGGCTGTTTTCACTGCCGGAATCTCCAGTTCATCAATGCGGAAATTCAGATCTCCAAACCAGAACACCACACTGTAGAGGAAGAGAAGTATGGAATGGATTGAGGACAGAGCGGAACTGCAAAGACGCCTTTTTAATGATAAGGTGTGTTCTCTAGATCACACACAATATATTTTTTAGGTATATCGATGGCAAAATGAGGTACTTATTTTAGTGTAACCGTAACTATGGCCTCTATATCTTTTCTGGATAAAAGGGAGGTGGACCGCTCTGAGCATGCTTTCTTATGTGTTTGTTTAATTGTGCAAGTGCCTGGATGGAAACTTAAGTGGGTGGGTGTGCGCGTTCATATGTAGAGTGACTAACTCGTGGTCGAGCACCCCTGTGGCAGCCTGGCCTTCAAACTGCTGCTGCTGCAGGATGCTCTCAAAGTCCTCCATGCGCTGCTCAGAGTTCTCCATGTGGGCCGGCAGGTGGCAGTTCAGGAAACAGATGGTGTGACCGAACACAGACATGCGCGCACTCACACCCCCTTTATTACCCTACAACAAGAATGGAGAAAGGAGAGGGAGAGAGAGAATAAAGGAAGGGGTAGAGTGAGAGAAAAAGAGAGAAACAGAATAAGGTTGAAGATTGGGGACAGGAGCAGAAGAATGGCAGGATTAGTTTGATGGGATAAAACATTCAATTTGCAAACCGAGAGAATAAATAGTATGAATAGTAGCCTAGCCTATGAAATATGACCCCCGGGAGGTAAACATATCTGAGGGCAGGAAGTTTGCCGATACATTTATGACTAGTGAATGGCATGATCAATATTTCACGTGCAGCGATCTGTGTGAATGAAGGCAGGATGGAGCTGTGTGGTTCCTCCTGCTGCTCTCCCTCTACAGCTCTGACCTACTAAAATACAAGAGATGACACAGCAGAGGGAGACCTGCAGAATGTGCTGATGCTTATCTGAGTTCATACAGGGAAGACAATAGAGACTTCACAGTGCATTACTACATGGAACTCTATGTATCTCTCAGTAAGACAGGCAGACAGATCCCCCCCTGCCTGCACACTTTGATCAACTGCATGGGATTTCATTAGCCTTAAAGAGTACACAGATTATTTTAACTTCTTAAAGAGTAGATTCAATAAAGCATGTTTTCTAATGTTTACATATCTAAATACATTATCTGGGGAGTGTTTAAGGCTTTGAACCATAAAAACATTATCTTTGGAATTACTAAAGCACCACCTTGTGGACATCAGAGGTATGGAGGGAGCACAGATATCCATACAAGCTTTGGGTACAGCCTGCCCCCCAAAACCCTTTCTGCTAAACCCTTCCTACTAATTGATGAACAGTAAGGGAAACAAAGAGGCCAACAGAAGCAAACCTCGAGGCAGGTCATTTTTCATCATTAGCACTGTCTGGCTGTCCTTACACTAACTGGCTGTGTGGAGGTTTTAAGGGTGGGTCAGTTCTGAATGTGAACTTCAGTTCAGTAATGCTGGCATGCCATTTTACTCTATCTGGCCTAGAGTGTTGAGTCTTCATTGGTGTGGCTGTTTGACTGTGGTTCTCTATCAGTTGGGTCAGTTCTGTCATTTAGATGTGCTTCTGTCACTTGGTCAGTAGGATGGGTCCGTTCTGTTAGTTGGTTATGGTTCTCCGTCAGTTGGTCAGTTGGATGAGGTCTCAACGGGCAGTTGTCTCACCCAGTAGCCCCCCAAGCCAGTGCGGGTGGTCTCTGTCTGCACCCCTCGGAGGAAGGGGAGGTGGTAGTACTTAGCAAACACCAGCAACAACACCCCCTGCATCCGCTGAGACGTCACCTGAGAGAGGGACCAACAGAGAGGGAGAGAGGAGGGGCAGAGAGGGAGAGAGAAAATATTAGTGATGGTGGTGGTGGTAATTTGTGTCCTGCTACCATTCAGGGGATAATTATTACTGTAATCTGTAAGCAAAGGAACACCTCTGTTTCATATAGCTAATTCTACACTCAGTTGCCAGTTTATTAGGTACACAACACCGTTCACAAAAATGGTTCGCTCCTATAGACAGTGAGTCACGTGGCCGGGGCTTGCTATATAAAGCAGGCAGGCATCCAGGAAGTTACTGTTCGATTGAACGTTAAAATGGGCAAAACGAGTGACCTAAGCGACGTTGAGCATGGTCGCATGCTCAACGTCACATGACAAGGACTCGTTGTTCCTTGTCATGGATGGGCTATTGTCATGGATGGGCTATTGTCATGGATGGGCTATTGCAGCTGGGTTCCACTCCTATCAGCTAAAAACAAGAAGAAGCGGCTACAGTGGGCACGTGATCACCAACACTGGAAAATTGAGGAGTGGAAAAACATTGCCTAGTCCGACGAATCACGGTTCCTGTTGCTGATGTCAGAGTCAGAATTTGATGTAAGCAGCATCAGTCCATGACTCCATCCTGCCTGGTGTCAACGGTACAGGCTGGTGGCGGTGGTGTAATGGCGTGGGGAATGTTTTCCTAGTACACGTTAGGTCCCTTGATACCAATTGAGCGACGTTTGAACGCCACACCTTGTAGAATCCATGCCCGAAAAATTCAGGCTGTTCTAGAGCCAAAGGGGGGTCCGACCTGTGAATTAGATGGGTGTACCTAATAAACTGGCCGCTGAGTGTATATAAGCTACTTCTCTGTGCTGTCTGTCTGAAGCCTGCTAACTGTATGCCTTTCCGTCTCTGTGTACCAGTGATGTCTCTCTCTTTCCTCCTCTCTCTCTCCTCACATTTGCATTGTGCCCTGCAGGATCCAGTGGCCCAGCTCTTCCTCTGTTTTGCATGAAGCAGTGAACATAAAGGAGGCCATAGCCAGCGGTCTAACCTCTCTGTCTAAACAGTAAACCCATGTGAGGGAAAAACATGGTGCCTGATTTTACAATACTGCATGGTGGAATACATGTTACAGCAGTACACAGTAGGTATGTACTCCCAATGATCACATTGAGCCTCCCAGCCTGCATTTGTATTTAATTGGTCTAGACTCCAAGTAATAAAGTGATTTATTCACTATCTGTTGACAGATCCATGAACGATGCAATCGCCATCTCAGTGCACACCTTCCTATCCCACCTGGACGAGAGGAATACCTATGTAAAAATGCCTTTCGAATACAGCTCAGCCTTCAACAACATAGCTCCAAGCTCATCACTAAGCTCAGGGCCCTGGGTCTGAACCCCTCCTTGTGCAGCTGGGTCCTGGACTTCCTGATGGGCCCTACCCCAAGTGGTGAAGGTAGGCAACAACACCTCCGCCACGCTGATCCTCAACAAGGGGGCCCCACAGGGGTGCGTGCACAGCCGCCTCCTGTACTCCCTGTTCACCCATGACTACGTGGCCATGCGTGTCTCCAACTCAATCATCAAGTTTGCTGATGACACAACAGTGGTGGGCCTGATTACCAACATCGACGATACAGCCTACAAGGAGGAGCTGAGTGCCTTGGTGGAAAATAATCTCTCCTTCTATATTACATTTTTGACTGTGATTTGTCTCGGAAAAACAAAATGTTTGATTGTTTGATACGTCCACCAAAATATCAATAGAGGTAGCCTAGGTAATAGTCTGTTTCTGCTCTCTTGACAACTCATTATGGAATTGTCATGCCAAACAAAATGATAGCAATGGAGTTGGCAAGAGCACAAATAGATATGGGACCAAGCTACAATAGAGGACAAAACTCCATAATGCCCTCAAACACCATAGTCCCCTCAAACACCATAGTGCCCTCAAAGCTCATCACTAAGCTAAGAACCCTGGGACTAAACACCTCCTTCTGCAACTGGATCCTGGACTTCCTGAAGGGCCGCCCCCAGGTGGTAAGGGTAGGCAACAACACCTCTGATACGCTGATCCTCAACACGGGGACCCCTCAGGGGTGCGTGCTTAGTCCCCACCTGTACTCCCTGTTCACCCATGACTGCGTGGCCAAGCATTACTCCAGCACCATCATTAAGTTTTCTGACGACACAGCGGTGGTAAACCTGATCACCAACAACAATGAGACAGCCTATAGGAAGGAGGTCAGAGATATGGAAGTGTGGTGCCAGGACAACAACCTCTCCCTCAATGTGATTAAGACAAAGGAGATGATCGTGAACTACAGGAAAAGGAGGGCCGAGCACGCCCCCATTCTCATCAACGGGGCTGTAGTGGAGCAGGTTGAGAGCTTCAAGTTTCTTGATGTCCACATCACCAACAAACTATCATAGTCCAAACACACCAAGACCATCGTGAAGAGGGATCAACAACGCTTATTCCCCCTCAGGAAACTGAAAAGATTTGTCATGGGTCTTCAGATTATCCAAAAGTTCTACAGCTGCACCATCGAGAGCATCCTGATTGGTTGCATCACCGCCTGGTATGGCAACTGCTCGGCCTCCGACCGCAAGGCGCTAGATATGGTAGTGTGTACAGCCCAGTACATCACTGGGGCCAAGCTACCAGCCATTCATGACCTCTATACCAGGCGGTGTCAGAGAAGGCCTTAAAAATTGCCAAAGACTCCAGCCACCCTAGTCATAGACTGTTCTTTCTGCTACCGCATGGTAAGCGGTACTGGAGCGCCAAGTCTAGGTACAAAAGGCTTCTTAACAGCTTCTACCACCAAGCCATAAGACTGCAGAACAGCTAATCAAATGGCTACCCGGACTATTTGCATTGATACCCCCCCCTTTTGTACGCTGCTGCTGCTCGCTGTTTATTATCTATTATCTATGCATAGTCACTTTACCCCTACCTACATGTACATATTACCTCAATTACCTCGACTAACCCGCACATTGAATTGGTACTGGTACCCCCTGTATATAGCCTTGTTATTGTTATTTTATTGTTGCTCTTTTATTTTGGACGTTTATTTAGTCAATATTTTTCTTAACTCTTATTTTTCTGAAAAAGGTTAAGGGCTTGTAAGTAAGCATTTCACGGTACTACACCTTTTATTCAGCTAATGTGACAAATACAATTTGATTTGATTTGATATGTTGCCCTGTAAGTGATTCCTAGTGTTGAGATAGTGTTTTAAAACTGATTGAATAAGCTTTAACAGATGGTGCTGGACAGAGAAAAATACTTGATTGACTGATGTGTCTCTAGGGTGGATGGTTTGGCAAGCTCTCTTCTGATTGGTCTAATTGACTGCCAGGTCTGACAGTGGGCTGTGAGAGCAGAGGAAAGAGGAGAGGGCGGTAGGATATTACTGACTGTGAGGAAAGAGAGGGGTGTTGGGTTACAGGCCATTTTTGGAAACCTCATGTCTGTGCAACATGCCATGACTAGACAGACTATTACCGTAGTACTGTCATGGTTCAAGTTCTGAGGTAGACTACAGACACTAACAACCCCTCAGACATTCAATTCTACCAAATAAGCCTGCCCATGCATGCATGTGAACACAAATGCACATAAAATGTTCTCATGAGCATTTTGGAGTCAAGCAGGGTATGAGATGGCCAGGGGACAGCATCAGTATCACTGTCACAGAGCCATCAACATGGAGGGAGCATTAAAGTCCAGAAATAAACCAGCACCCTGGGAGACGTTCTCTTGTCTAGCTCTCTGCTGTTTCTCTGCAGCAGGTTCATCCGCTCTCCCTACAGCTCCAACAGGCCCAAACAATGTGTTAGACACTGACAGGTCAACAAACAACAACCAACCACACTGCACCAGCTGTGGCCAGGACCCCTCCTCTCTATTACTTTGTCTCTCTCTCTGTCTCTTAAATACACACACACACACACACATACACACACATTTGAATGGATGGAGCATAAATAAGCACATTTGAAACGGATGAGAAATGTTCCCTAACCAAGAGTGCTGCAACATGCCATTGGGTGAGGGGCTCAAGATAAGCCACAGAGCTGTGAGAGCTGTGAGACAGAGCTGAGAGAGAGAGAGAGAGAGAGAGTATGTTGTATGAGAGCCTGGCAGACAGAGGAAGATAACAGATAAACCAACACTGCACGCTTGATTGTAGTCAGCCCCCACGCTCCACTATGCCCTAGCATATTATCTCGCATGCATTGGGAGGGATATGAGCACAGAGTGCCAAAACTGGCTCACACTCCACTTACATTGCAAAACAGTTTCCACAAATGTATATAACATGAGCTCCATTTGTTTGCTCTGTAGTTAATTATCTTTTGTGTGTTTACCACAAACATGTGGTGTATGTGTTAGCGTGCTTGTGCATAAGTGGCTCTGTGTCAACCCTTTACTGACCAGTATGTATCCGAAGGGGCTGAGTCTCTCCATGCAGGCATCACTCCATTGGTCTGTGAAGAGAACGTCTTTCAGCCTTTTGTTGATCATGGAGTTGACTTCCTGTAGCCTGAGAGAGCAGCAGTTACACACACAGTCATTATACGGAGGCCATAGGGAGAGCGATAAAGATAGGGAGGGAGGGAGGGGGAGAGAGAGAGAGCGAGAGAGAGAGAGAGAGAGAGAGAGAGAGAGGACTGCAACAAGAATAAATATGTAGGGGGAAACAGAAACACAACTAAAGGGACAGTTAACCCAACAGTTAACCCAACAACTCATAACCTAGGGGGACTGTATATCGAAGGATATAAGGGACAAGAGAGGTCTTCTGGAATAGTTGGCGATGGGGAGATGGTTGGCTGAATGCCACCTGGGAAAAGCTCACCCAATGATATACATGTCTGTGTTTCCATCCCCAACGTGCAATCCCAGCAGAGCAGTGATGTCATCCGGCGGCATGGCACCGCCCACATTCCATGTTATTATGTGCACTCTATCATAGAACAGGAACACAGAAACTCACAATCAATAGAAGCTTGGTTCAACCCGTAACCAAATAATTAGGCAACAGATTCTTAATGAACTGCAGAACATTTCATTCATATTTCAGGACTTGGGTGGGCACATCCTTATGCATTTAACATACAGTACACACACAAAGTCTTTCTCTGATATAATTCTATTGATTTTCTGATTTCCACTCTCTCCATTAGCTTAATTAGCATCATAAATGAGAGAGGTTAGCAGAGAGCTCTGACAAAGCCTCGGGACACTGGGTCTGTGCTGTGAGTAGCAAATAACACAAAAGCAACACAGAGTGGGACTGCTCGATTTCATAGTTTCAGTGGCGAAGACGGGTGTTTCTCAACATGCATACTACTGTGCTCCCAGCACACAAATTGGAGCATGGTAGGGCCGGAGATGGGTCCAAATCAAAGTATGCGAAACGGACCACGGAGGGCACTTCTCGAATAAGTATACCGTCTGTACATATTTTGAAGCATGCATCGGTGCAAACTTCAATGGAAAGTATGCAAACAAATGATGCAACCACGTTAAAAGTATGCATATTTTCTTGAAACAACAGATCATTATCTTAGCTAAAGCGAGAGAAACTCCGACTGCCTGTCCACATCTCACACAGTGCATTCGGAAATTATTCAACCCCTTGACTTTTTCCACATTTTGTTACATCACAGCCTTATTCTAAAATTAATTAAATAGTTTTTTCCCCCTCATCAATCTACACACAATACCCCATAATGAAGCAAAAATTTGTTTTTACAATTGTTTAAAAAAAAAACTAAAATGAAATATCACATTTACATAAGTATTCAGACCCTTTACTCAGTACTTTGTTGATGCACCTTTGGCAGCGATTACAGCCTCGAGTCTTCTTGGGTATGACACTACAAGCTTGGCATAGCTGTATTTGAGGAGTTTCTCCCATTCTTCTCTGCAGATCCTCTCAAGCTTTGTCGGGTTGGATGGGGAGCATTGCTGCATAAATATTTTCAGGTCTCTCCAGAGATGTTTGATCGGGTTCAAGTCCGGGCACTGGCTGGGCCACTCACGGACATTCAGAGACTTGTCCCAGAGCCACTTCTGCATTGTCTTGGCTGTGTACTTAGGGTCTTTGTCCTGTTGGAAGGTGAACCTTTACCCCAGTCTGAGGTTCTGAGCGCTCTGGAGCAAGTTTTCATCAATGATCTCTCTGTACTTTCCTCCGTTCATCTTTCCCTCGATCCTGACTAGTCTCCCAGTCTCTGCAGCTGAAAAACATCCCCACAGCAGGAGGCTGCCACCATCATGCTTCACAGTAGGGATGGTGCCAGGTTTCCTCCAGATGTGATGCTTGGCATTCAGGCCAAAGACTTCAATCTAGGTTCATTAGACCAGAGAATCTTGTTTCTCATAGTCTGAGAGTCCTTTAGGTGCCTTTTGGCAAACTCCAAGCGGGCTTTCATGTGCCTTGTACTGAGGAGTGGCTTCCGTCTGACCACTCTACCATAAAGGCCTGATTGCTGGAGTGCTGCAGAGATGGTTTTCCTTCTGGAAGATTCTCCCATCTCCACAGAAGAAATCTGGAGCTCTGTCAGAGTGACCATCGTGTTCTTGGTCACCTCCCCGACTAAGGCCCTTCTCCCCCGATTTCTCAGTTTGGCCGGGCGGCCAGCTCTAGGATGAGTCTTGGTGGTTCCAAACTTCGACCTCTGACATGCACTGTCAACTGTGGGACCTTATAAAGACAGTTGTGTGCCTTTCCAAATCATGTCCAATCAATTGAATTGACCACAGGTGGACTCCAAACAAGTTGTAGAAACATCTCAAGGATGATCAATGGAAACAAAATGCACCTGAGATCAATTTCAAGTATTATAGCAAAGGGTCTGAATACTTATGTAAATAAGTTATTTCTGTTTTATTTTTTTATTTTATTTTTATTCTGAAACATTTCTAAATACCTGTTCTCGCTTTGTCCTGATGGGGTATTGTGTGGAGATTGATGAGCAAATAAATTAGTTTAATCCATTTTAGAATAAGGCTGTAATGTAACAAAATGTGGAAAAGGGGAAGGGGTCTGAATACTTTCCGAATGCACTGTATGTTACCCGACCACACTATTTTATCTTGATACATTAATAATTACATGCTGTGTTAATTTTGTCATGGTTACATGCCTACAATACCCATTGTGGTGTGCGTAGGTCGCAAGCCCATAGGAAGTCAATAGTTACTACTGTTAGCTAGCCAGATAGCCACAAAGAATTGTTAGCTAGCTACCCACAAAGAATTAACATCTACCTTGGATAACATTGGTTTTAGGTCATTTTTGCCTGTTACACTATCTGGTTAGCTTCATTATTATGATTCACATATAGCTAACTGATAGTTATGAAGTAAAACGTTTGCTTTGTGTATATCTTTTTTCGTCTCTATTTCCATTGTCCTGGCTAGAAGGAAGGTACTCAAGAGAACGTCATTGGAGAATGCACTTGGAGCATGAGAGTGTGGAGCACGGTAGAATGCATATTGAGAAACACCTGGAGCTCACCTGAAGTCTTCTACCACCTGGGCCTGTGTGTCCGCGGTGCCCGACACGGAGAAGGCCCTCTGGGCATGAGGGTTGAGGTGGGGAGGTATAGGCCTGGAGGGCGGTGGCTGGGGCACTGAGGCTGCCCTCATTGAGATGGGGTTCCGGGCCCCAGGGGGGTGGCCTGGGACTTTAGGGCCAGCCTTCAGAGTGGTTTCAGTGTACCCCACTGGCTCTCCAGGCCCCCCAGGGGGCTTGGCTCCTCCAGGGCGCAGGGGCTTATGACGGCTGGCCACAGCTGGAGCATCAGGAGTGGATCTGTCCTGGTTAGCGTCTGTGGGGTCAGGTGTGGGCTCACAGACGTCTACAGAGCCCTCTACTCTGGGGGTCCTCTGAGGCCGTCGAGGCCGGGCTGGGACTGACGGTTGAGGAGCAGGAGCATTGGCGCAGGGTTCAGAGGTTGGCGTTTCTGTGCCTGGAGGTGCTGCTGGAGTGGGGGTTAAAACCTCTGATAGTCCAGATGGGTTCTCAGGGTGGGGCTGGCTTTGGTTCTGGTTGTCTAGATCCATCTCCCAGATGCTCACTGAAAAACAATAGCAGGGGAAAGCCATGTTCACCATATTCCATCAGTGTGCCACGCAGTATAGACAGACTAGATGTTAAAGAAGCAAACGAAGACAACAGTTCCAAATGTCTGGTGAGGGTGGGGAGGGTTATCATGTGCTCACACTGACTCAGCTGTTCATGTGATTGAACAGTTCACATTCCCCCCATTCCTAGGCTGCTCTGGCAGCATAATGCCAGCCCTTAGTGTTTGGCTGTCTGTCCTCTCGTGGGCGACTGAGAGCATCTGAAACAGGTAATTAAGAGAGAGAGAGGGAAGAGAGACAGTGAGAGAGAGAAGGGTGAAGGTGTTTAATGAGAGCGGAGCATCGAGGGGAATAAGAGGAAGTGGGTGGGGAGGAGAGGGAGAGACGCAGCAGGTCATGAGCAGAGGAGATAGAAACAGGAGAGAAAAGAGAGAAAGAGCGCAAAGGAGGGGTCACCCACTTCACACTCTTATTAATACCCTCCTACACTTCACACCTCACACAGGTCTTGGACCAACTCAGAAATAGAATGAGGAGAACAAGCCAGGGGGGGTGGCACGTGGAGTATGAGCCAGCCTCTGGCCTGTGAGTGCCCCTGGGCCTGAGAGAGGTGACTCATGACAAGTCTGGGACACTGGCCATGCACATAACTCAACCACTGTGGTTGGGAGACAGAGACGTGAGGAGAGACGCCATCTCTCAGACTGGACCAGGAGATATAAGGAGGGCTCCTCTTGAATGCCAAGACAACATCACCTCACCCTCTATAAGGTATATCTGAAAGTACTGACACTATACTGTACCTATATTACAAAGGAAATGCCAGTGCAGTGTAACAGAACAATCTTAGAAGAGAAGAACCCTTTTTGGTTCCAGGTACAAGCCTTTTTAGTTCCAGGTAGAACAATTTTGGGTTCCATGTATAACCCTCTGTGGAAAGGGTTCTTCATAGAACAGAAAAGGGGTTCTACCTGGAACCAAAAAGGGTTATTATGTTAATTTAGATTCATTTAGATTTTGTGTCACAGATTTACACACAATACCCCATTATTTGGAAATAGATTTTTAGACATTTTTACTAATTGATAAAAAATGAAAAGCTGAAATGTCTTGAGTCAATAAGTATTCAACCCGGCCTCCCGGGTGGCGGAGTGGTTAAGGGCGTAAGGGCGCTGTACTGCAGCGCCAGCTGTGCCACCAGAGACTCTGGGTTTGCGACCAGGAGGTCCGTGGGGCGATGCACAATTGGCCTAGCGTCCTAGATATCCTTGTCTCATCGCGTACCAGAGACTCCTGTGGCGGGCCGGGCGCAGTGCGCGCTTACCAAGGTTGCCGGAGTTTCCTCTTACACATTGGTGCGGCTGGCTTCCGGGTTGCATGCGCGCTGTGTTAAGAAGCAGTGCGGCTTGGTTGGGTTGTGTATCGGAGGACACATGACTTTCAACCATCGTCTCTCCCGAGCCTGTACGGGAGTTGTAGCGATGAGACAAGATTGTAGCTACTAAAACAATTGGATACCACCAAATTGGGGGAAAAAAATAAGTATTCAAACATTTTGTAATGGCAAACCTAAATAAGTTCAGGAGTAAAAATGTGCTTAACAAGTCACATAATAAATTGCATGGACTCTGTGTGCAATAATAGTGTTGAACATGATTTTTAAATGACTACCTCATATCTGTAGCCCACACATAAAAATATCTGTAAGGTCCCTCAGTCGAGCAGTGAATTTCAAGCACAGATTCAACCACAAAGACCAGCGAGGTTTTTCAATGGTTTGCAAAGAAGGGCACCTATTGGTAGATGGGTCAACAACAACAAAAAAGCAGACATTGAATATCCCTTTGAGCATGGTGCAGTTATTAATTACACTTTGGATGGTGTATCAATCAATATACAACAGTCTCTACAAAGATACAGGCACCCTTTCTAACTCAGTTGCTGGAGAGGAAGGAAACCGCTTAGGGATTTCACAATGAGGCCAATGGTGACTTTAAAACAGTTGCAGATTAATGGCTGTGAAAGGAGATAACTGAGGATGGATCAACAACAATGTAGTTACTCCACAATACTAACATAAATGACAGAGTGAAAAGAAGGAAGCCTGTACAGAATACAAATATTCCAAAACATGCACCATGTTTGCAATAAGGCACTAAAGTAATACTGCAAAGAAATGTGGCAAAGAAAATAACTTTTTTTCCTGAATACAAAGCATTATGTTTGGGGCAAATCCAACACAACACATCACTGAGTACAACCTTCATATTTTCAAGCATGGTGGTGGCTGTATCATGTTATGGATATGCTTGTCATCGGTAAGGTCTAGGGAGTTTTTTTATAAATAGAAACTAAATAGAGCTAAACACAGGCAAAATCCTAGAGGAAACTTGGTTCAGACACGAGGAGACAAATGAACCTTTCAACAGTACAATAACCTAAAACACAAGGCCAAATATACACTGGAGTTGCTTACCAAGATGACATTTAATGTTCCTGAGTGGCCTAGTTACATTTTTGACTTTTAGAAAACCTATGGCAAGACTTGAATGTGGCTGTCTAGCAATGATCAAGAACAAACTTGACAGAGCTTGAAGAATTTTAAAATGAATTATGGGTAAATATTGTACAATCCAGGTGTGCAAAGTTCTTAGAGACTTACCCAGAAAGGTGATTCTAAAATGTATTGACTCAGGGGGTTGAATACATATCTAATTAAGATATATTATGTGTTTTATTTTCCATTCATTAAAAAATATATATACACTACCAGTCAAAAGTTTTAGAACACCTACTCATTCAAGGGTTTTGCTTTATTTGAACTATTTTCTACAATGTAGAATATAGTGAAGACATCAAAACTATGAAATAACACATATGGAATCATGTAGTAAATAAAAAGGGTTAAACAAATCCAAATATATTTTATATTTGAGATTCTTCAAATAGCCACCCTTTGCCTTGATGACAGCTTTGCACTCTTGGAATTCTCTCGCAGCCCAAAATAAATGCTTCACAGAGTTCAAGTAACAGACACATCTCAACATCAACTGTTCAGAGGAGACTACGTGAATCAGGCATTCGTGGTCGATTTGCTGCAAAGAAACAACTACTAAAGGACACAAAGAAACACGAGCAACGGACATTAGACTGGTGGAAATCTGCCCTTTGGTCTGGAGTCCAAATTTGAGATTTTTGGTTCCAACAGCCGTGTCTGTGGGAGAAGTGATGTGGGTGAACAGATGATCTCTGCATTGTGTATTTCCCACCACAAAGCATGGAGGAGGAGGTGTTATCGTGTAGGGATGCTTTGCTGGTGACACTGTCAGTAATTTATTTAGACTTCAAGACACACTTAACCAGCATTGCTACCACAGCATTCTGCAGTGATACGCCATTCCACCTGGTTTGGGCTTAGTGGGACTTTAATTTGTTTTTCAACAGGACAATGACCCGACAGACCTCCAGGCTGTGTAAGAGCTATTTTACCAAGAATGAGAGTGATGGAGTGCTGCATCAGATGACCTGGCATCCACAATCCCCCGACCTCAACCAAATTGAGAGGGTTTGCGATGAGTCAGACCGCAGAGTGAAGTAAAAGCATGGGAATTGTAAGGGTTCTCGTCCTACTCTTCTGAGGAGGAGTAGCGAGAAGGATCGGAGGACCAATGCGCAGCGTGGTAAGTGTCCATAATGTTTTTTAATAAAGACAATAGAACACTCGAACAAAACAACAAACGATGACGTGAATATACAAAACCGAAAACAGTACCGTGTGGACCAAACACTCACACAGAAAACAAACACCCACAACTCAAAAGTGAAACCAGGCTACCTAAGTATAATTCTCAATCAGGGACAACGATTGACAGCTGCCTCTGATTGAGAACCATACTAGGCCGAACACAGAAATCCCAAATTATAGAAAAACGAACATAGACAACCCACCCAACTCACACCCTGACCATACTAAAACAAAAGACAAAACAAAGGAACTAAGGTCAGAACGTGACAGGAATTCCTTCAAGACTGTTGGAAAAGCATTCCAGGTGAAGCTGGTTGAGAGAATGCCAAGAGTGTGCAAAGCTGTCATCAAGGCAAAAGGTGTCTATTTGAAGAACCTCAAATCTCAAATATATGTTGATTTCTTTAACACTTTTTTGGTTACTACATGATTCCATTTGTGTAATTTCATCATTTTGATGTCTTCACTATTATTCTACAATGTAGAAAATAGTCTAAATAAAGAAAAACCCTTGTATGAGTAGGTGTTCTAAAACTTTTGACCAGTAGTGTATATGTAATTCTTCCACTTTGACATTGCAGAGTATTTTGTGCAGATCGTTGACAAAAAATGTACAATTAAATCAATTTTAATCCCACTTCATAACACAACAAAATGTGGGAAAATTCAAGTGGTTTGAATACTTTCTGTTATCTGCTCTTAAAATATGTTACAAGACCTTCTGGATGCAGGGTTGTGACCTTGACGCAGAGTTGATAGTGGAGCTACAGCTCCTGGAGGTCAGTTCAACTCACGTGACAAGTACCCCTGAGCTGTACATGTATGGTAACATTTTGTTTTGTAAGTGGGCCAATAGCTAGGTTCCCTGGGCACATGCCTATAGTCCATGTATGGTGTTTTTGTGGAGGAATGCGGAGGGGGGTGTCTGGTGATTCGGCACACGCATCCCCAGGCAGACAGTACCTACGATGACAACATCCATCTCATGTTTGTTCCTTTCCATTTGTACACATATCCTCTGGTCCTATCTCATTTACCATGCCTTAACCCCCCCCCCCCTCCCCCCTCTTCCGACTCCTTATCTTCCATTTTACTTTCAACGTCTCCTCTGCCGTTATTGTTCGTCTCTATCTCACACACACTGTATCTCTCTTATTTATTATCCTCTATTTTGCCTCTTCCCTGTCATTTTCTCTGTCTGTCTAATTCTATACCTAAAATTACCTTACGCTCTTCCTCTGCCTCTCAGTCTCTCTCCACGCCAAGATGACACATGTGCTGTGCACTCGGCTGGCTGTCACAGTCCCGATGGCCGCTTTCACATACAGCTAGAGATAACTATCAGCAGCCAACGGCGGAATGGGGGGATAAGGTCTGAAAATAAATGCTGGATGACTGAAAAGGGAGTATATGGGAGGTAGTGGTAGTATGACTGCTAGTGAGCAATACAGAAAGTGAGAAAATATGAAATTGTGAACATTATTTGGGAAAAATGCATTCATAGTAACTAACAAGTAAAGGAATGGTATTTTATACCTACACCCCCCTGCGTATTTATTTGGACAGTGAAGCTAAAACGTTGGTTCTATATTCCAGCATTTTGGATTAAAGAGCTAATGTTTCATTTGAGGCAACAGTCCAGAAGGTTGCCAGTTATTTGATGGTATTCCCATACATATCTGTTTTGCCGTTTCATTTATTCACATTGATGCACTTTTCTCTCTACGTGTATTCTGACCTTGAATTTAAGCATGAGAATAGCATGCTATTCACCAGCTATTCGTTTGGGGTGATCGAATCAATGAAGGTGTGGCTGAGTTGTGTCTACAGATACGCCATATTGTGACCTTTACGTAATTCCCTAAAAATTCCACCACCTTTAAGCGCAAGGAAACTATGAATAAGGTCTTGCGAACCTACCGGTTCCAAGTGGAAAAAGCATCTCATTTTTTCGCTGGAAATAACACCATTCTCTATGCACTGTAATTTACAATTTGATAATAGCTATTGATAAGAGCCAGGTAAATGAGTCATCAGTTTGGATAAGGGAATTGTAAATATAAATTACACTTGTTTTATATCTATTTTACCTTATAATCGTGAAATGGCAGAAAATGTGAAATATGAAAACTGAAGCATATCAAAATATCAACTTTCCCACAGTAAAGTTTATGAAATGCTGTGTCACTTGGCAGAATTTAATTGTACGGCCTTTAAACTCGCAGGGATGGGCACTCTCGAATGTCTTAATTATAGGCTACCCCGACTTTCTCGGTTTCCTATTTATATCATGTTCAATATTAGCCAATAACAGAAATCGACAGTCAGTAGGCCTAATAAACATACATATCCAACAGCTAATGTACTGTTAGTTCCCTTCATTTGGTATAGCCTACATTTAATTACATTGTTTCGTTTACCTTCATTTGCTTACTCTGTAAACGCGGTCACCGCGGTGAGGTTGTTGCTGAATATCATTAGTAACAGTTGAAATGTAGGCTAATTAAATCGTTATGAGCAGAGCGATGATCAAGTCGTAACAGTTTGAACCCAACACATGGCGCAATACTTGGCGGTGTCATCACACAGTTCCATAGTTGAGCAGGCAACAGAAGAGGGTATAGGCTACAATTGTACACTTTTCTTCACATTATAATTCTACAAGTTTGTGCACTAATCTTCCAACAATACCATGGGTTGAAGAACTGAATGTGGCAACTTTCAGGATTAATCAAACCACTGTATTTTTTATTAATTAATATATTTAGTGTGTAAAGGCTCTACAAACCGTTTTTTTATGATTCAGAAATACTTTCCGAACCTTAAATAATCTACAAGATCAGAGTATTTTTAAATCTACCAATTGGTGCTGAAACAGAGAGGAATATGCATATATTTAGCTAGCTCCCTTTCATTGATCTATAATATTCTGAACACCTCTCGAAATAATCTACTAAAAATTATATTATACGAACCTGTAACCCGACACATTGACTCGGTACCAGTACCCCTGTATTTAGCCTCATTATTGTGTAACTTAAAAAAAAACTTTAGTTTAATTAGTAATTAACTCTATATTCATAAAACTGCATTGTTGGTTATGGGCTTGTAAGTAAGCATGTATTCGGCGCATGTGACAAATACAATTCGATTTTCTTTCAACCCTATTGATCGAAAACTCAATGAAAAAAATATGTTGGTCATCAGTTGGGAAGGTCTTCAGCAGTTGAAATACATTTATTCAGAGCGTGCAAGGTAGCCACACCTGCAGAGAGTGTTACACGACTGAATAAGGTAAATCTGAATACCAAATATCAAATCAAATTTTATTGGTCACATACACATGGTTAGCAGATGTTAATCCAAGTGTCGCGAAATGCTTGTACTTCTAGTTCCGACAGTGCAGTAATATCTAACAAGTAATCTAACAAAATGGAAGGTGTAATGGAAGGGCAGGTAGCTTGCCACCGATGATGCGTTGTGCAGACCACCCTACCCTCTGGAGAGCCTTGCGGTTTAGGGCGATGCAGTTGCCGTACCAGGCGGTGATACAACTTGACAGGGTGCTCTCAATTGTGCATCTGTAAAAGTTTGTGAGTGTTTTCGGTGACAAGCCAAATTTCTTCAGCCTGCTGAGGTTGAGCGCCTTCTTCACCACGCCGTCTGTGTGGGAGGATCATTTCAGTTTGTCAGTGATGTGTACGCAGAGGAACTTCAAACTTTCCACCTTCTCCACTACTGTCCTGTCGATGTGGATGAGGGGGTGCTCCCTCTGCTCATCTCCTTTGTTTTGTTGACGTTAAGTGAGAGGTTATTTTACTGGCACCACACTCCGAGGGCGGGAGGTAAGGAAAATGGGAGTGGGTCTAGGGTATCAGGTAGGGTGGAAGTGACATGATCCTAACCTTTTTGGGATAGGGGGCAGCATTTTCACTTTTGGATGAAAAGCGTTCCCAGAGTAAACTGCCTCCTACTCTGTCCCAGATGCGAATATATGCATATTATTATTATTATTGGATAGAAAACACTCTGAAGTTTCTAAAACTGTTTGAATGATGTCTGTGAGTATAACAGAACTCATATGCCAGGCAAAAACCTGAGAAAAAACCCAAACAGGGTGTGGGAAATCTGAGGTTTGTAGTTTTTGAACTCAGCCCCTATCGAATACACAGTGGGATATGGGTCATTTTGCACTTCATAAGGCTTCTTCTAGATGTCAATCGTCTTTAGAACGTTGTTTCAGGCTTTTACTGTGAAGGGGGGCCGAATGAGAGCTGTTTGAGTCAGAGGTCTGGCAGCAGCCTCGATCTCAGTCACGCGCGTTCACATGAGAGGTAGCTCTCGTTCCATTGCTTTTCTACAGACAATGGAATTCTCCGGTTGGAACATTATTGAATATTTATGATAAAAACATCCTAAAGATTGAATATTTATAATGCTATTTCTGACTTATGTTGACTACACAATATGGCGGATATCTTTTTGACTGCTTTGTTGTCTGAACGCTGTACTCAGATTATTGCATGGTTTGCTTTTTCCGTAAAGTTTTTTTGAAATCTGACACAGCAGTTGCATTAATGAGAAGTGTATCTAAAGTTCCATGCATAACACTTTAATTTTCATCAACATTTATAATGAGTACTTCTGTGAATTGATGTGGCTCTCTGCAAAATCACTGCATGTTTTAGAACTACTGAACGTAACGCACCAATGTAAAATTAGATTTTTGGATATAAATATGCACATTATCGAACAAAACATACATGTATTGTATAACATGAAGTCCTATGAGTGTCATCTGATGAAGATCATCAAAGGTTAGTGATTAATTTTATCTCTATTTGTGATTTTTGTGACTCCTCTCTTTGTCTGGAAAAATGGCTGGGTTTTTCTGTGACATGGTGGTGACCTAACATAATCGTTTGTGGAGCTTTTGCTGTAAAGCATGTTTGAAATCAGAAACTGTGGCTGGATTAATGAGAATTGATCTTTAAAATGGTGCCTATGTCACGCCCTGACCTTAGAGATCCTGTTTATGTCTCTATTTTGGTTTGGTCAGGGTGTGATATGGGGTGGGTATTCTATGTTATATTATTTGTATTTCTATGTTTTGGCCGGGTAGGGTTCTCAATCAGGGACAGCTGTCTATCGTTGTCTCTGATTGAGAACCATACTTAGGTAGCCCTTTCCCACCTGTCTTTGTGGGAAGTTAACTGTTTGTGGCACATAGCGCTTAAGCTTCAAAGTTGTTGTGTATTATTTATTGTTTTGTTCGGCGTCTTTTCTAAAAAAGGAATATGTACTCTCACCACGCTGCGCTTTGGTCTAGTTCTTTCGATGGCCGTGACAGAACTTCCCACCACAAACGGACCAAGCAGCGTGGTAAGGAGGAGCAGCGTGTTCAGGATTCATGGACTTGGGAGGAAATCCTGGACGGGAAAGTACCCTGGAGGCAGGCTGGGGAATATCGCTGTCCGAAAGAGGAACTGGAAGCAGCTAAAGCTGAGCGGCGGCGATATGAGGAGGCTAACCATCGAAGCAGGCACGAGAGAAAAATGGCAGAGTCAGGATTCAGACCTGAGCCAAATCCCCATGCTTACCGTGGCGAGCATGTGACTATGGGGTGATGCGCACGGTGTCCCGAGTGAGCATTCACAGGCCGGTGTGCTCTGTGCCAGCGTCTCACATTTGCCGGGTGGAAGTGGGCATCCAGCCAGAACGGGTTCGCGCCCAGGCTCTGTCGTAACCGGCCGCGACCGGGAGGTCCGTGGGGCGACGCACAATTGGCCTAGCGTCGTCCGGGTTAGGGAGGGCTTGGTCGGTAGGGATGTCCTTGTCTCATCGCGCACCAGCGACTCCTGTGGCGGGCCGGGCGCAGTGCGCGCTAACCAAGGTTGCCAGGTGCACGGGTGTATCCTCTGACACATTGGTGCGGCTGGCTTCCGGGTTGGATGTGCGCTGTGTTAAGAAGCAGTGCGCCTGGTTGGGTTGTGTATCGGAGGACGCACGACTTTCAACCTTCGTCTCTCCCGAGCCCGTACGGGAGTTGTAGCGATGAGACAAGATAGTAGCTACTACAACAATTGGATACCATGACATTGGGGAGAAAAAAGGGGGGTAAAATTCAAAAAAATAAAATAAATAAATAAATAAAATAAATGTTATTGTCTGAGGCTATGCGGAACATATAGTCCATGTGATCGAAGCAATCTTGAAGTGTGGAATCTGATTGGTCAAACCAGCGTTGGATAAACCTGAGCACAGGCGTTTCTTGTTTTAGTATCTGCCTATAAGCGGGGAGCAACAAAATGCATGGTCAGATTTTCCGAAGGGAGGGCCTTGTATCCATCATGGAAGTTAGAGTAGCAATGGTCAAGAATGCTACCAGATCTTGTCGCGCATTCGACATGCTGGTAAAATTTAGGTAACCTTGTTCTCAGATTAAAAGCCCCAGCTACAATAAATGCAGCCTCAAGATATATGGTTTCCAGTTTACATAGAGTCCAGTGAAGTTCTTTCAGGGCCGTTCCTGTATGTTGTTATGATTGCACCATGAGTCGTTAATCATAAGGCATACACCCCCGCCCTTCTTCATACCAGAGAGATGTTTGTTTCTGTCGGCGCGATGCGTGAAGAACCCAGGTGGCTGTACCGACTCTGACAACATGTCTCGAGTGAGCCATGTTTCCGTGAAACAGAGAATGTTACAATCTCTGATGTCTATCTGGAAGGAAACTCATGCCCTAATTTCATCCACCTTGTTGTCTAGAGATTGGACATAGGCGAGTAATATGCTCGGAAGCGGTGGATGGTGTGCTCGCCTTCTAAGTCTGACCAGGAGGCCGCTCCGTCCGCCTCTCCTGCGGCGACAACGTCGTTTTGCGTCGGCCTCTGGGATTTAAATCCCATGTCCAGGGTGGAGGTCCAAACAAAGGATCCGCTTCGGGAAAGTCGTATTCCTGGTTGTAATGTTGGTAAGTTGACGTAGCATTTATATCCAATAGTTCTTCCTGGCTGTATGTAATAACACTTAAGATTTTCTGTGCTAACAATGTCAGAAATAATACATGGAAAAACAAATTACTGCATAGATTCCTAAGGACCTGAAGCGTGGCGTCCATCTCTGTCGGCACCATCTTAGAAGTGCGTAGGAAAGGCGTGCTTAGGAAAGGCGTAAAAGTCCTAGGAAATGCCGAATACAACCGTGAAATGCTTACTTACAAGCCCTTAACCAACAAAGCAGTTAAGAAAATAGAGTTAAGAAAATATTTACTAATGTCTTTCCTCCTGAGGACTACACATGGGCCTGAATAGACAGGCTCTGACTGACAGCAGGTACTTCTCATTCCACACACGTTCTACAGGGAGAGAGAGCGGAATGATTTAATAATAGCCAATCTGTTATGATGTTTACATGCACCTCCATTGAGAGAGCAGGAGCAAGAGTGACAGCGAGAGCAAAAGAGAGGGAGTGCGTACAGCAAACAACACACAAGAATACAGCACAAATAAGTATAAACAGAATTTTAAACTGGATGCTTTCAGCCCTGAATGCTGATTGGCTGACATGGGTATTTATTTCTACTGTTCTAATTACATTGGTAACCAGTTTATAATAAGCAATAAGACACCTTGGGGGTTTGTGGTATTTAAGTGATAATACCCGAGAAGCCGGTGTTTGGAGGATATATTGGCATGGGTGTATATTGGCATGGGTGTTGTTAGGCCCGAGGGCTGGCGACCGAAGACGTGGGCCATGTGTCTCCCGGTCACAGCCGGCTGCAACCGGCTGCAACACAGCCTGGGATCGAACCTGCAACTGTAGTGACATCTCAAGCACTGTGATGCAGTGCCTTAGACCGCTGTGCCACACGAGAGGCCCTGGAATGCGGGTTTAACCAAGTAGCATTCAGGATTAGACCCACCCGTTGTATAAATTACCAATATACCATGGCTAAGGGCTGTTCTTATGCACGACGCAACACAGAGTGTCTGGATACAGCCCGTAGCCATGGTATATTAGCCATATACCACACCCCCTTCGGCTTTATAGCTTAATTATAAACTGGTTGATTTAAGCCCTGAATGCTGATTGGCTGAAAGCTGTGGTATATCAGACAGTATATCATGTATTTAACAAAAAAAAAAAATGTTTTACTGTTCTACTAAAATTAATTGTGTGCCGCCTCAAGGGTCTCCTGGTCACGGCCGACTGCGACAGAGCCTGGACTCTGACCAGGATCTCTAGTGGCACAGATAGCACTGCGATGCAGTGCCTTAGACCACTGCGCCACTCGGGAGGCTGAACCAGAGATATTCTATAATGTTGTAAATGTATCCTCCTTCGTTACAAGACCCCAGGCCGTACCTCGTCTCACTTAACTAGTCTAACTAGAACCACTGCATGCAGTCCTGACAACTATCAACATAACTATCTGAAAATTATAGTGAGTAGGTATTCTATAACCGAGAAATGGAAGAAACGATCCTCAGTAGGCTTTGAGAAGCTGGTATACTTTGGCTGGACAGAGTAGTAGAAGACTGCTCATGATGTTAACTGTAAAGGACAAGTCATGTCTGGGTAATAGGATTTGGTCTTTATGCAGAGGCACCATGTCCGATGCCAGTCACCTGATGGAATCCAACAAATTGTACCGGATAGTGTCAAAATGTAAAATAAAGGGCTCCAGTCATTAAGGAGAATCAGTAGAGGCAGAACACAAGGAAGTTGTGCTTGGATGACTGGAACATTAGACAGGCTCCATGGATCTGGACGACTAATGCCTGCATGTGGCTGAAATCAAAGGCGTTTGCAATCTTAAAGGGAAGTCAATTAAATACCCAAGAGTTCCTTCTTGCCCCGCTGCTATCTTTTAAAATTAGAAATATGAATTCCCTTCAAAAGGCCTTGCCAGAGGATATAACAACACAACATGATTTGGGGTTTTGGGTTTGGGATAGTGGATGAGAGTGAAGGGGGGTGACTTCCTAAACTGGACACTACAATTTAACTGGTGGGCCTGTGGTTACAGGAGCAGGATTGTATAGGCACAAAATATTTTGGGTCTTGTCTTGAACAGAAATTAGGACACATACTCAAATACTTTATGTCTCTCTCTCTTTAGGCAAATGGAGACGTACAGCTGCACATTAACAACAAAAAAGTGAATCCCTATCTGCTAAGGGTTGTTCAGTCTGTGAGCAGCAGAATGAGACCATGAGAGGCCTGTAGGGCAGAGCTATTGGCAGGAGCTGCAGTGACCCAGTCGAGGAGTCTAACAGGCTGATGATGAGACACTAGGGGTGTGATTGTCTGGGCGCCATTAGATACAGTACAATAAGCATATTGATGAACTGGAAACCCCAAACTATCTATACATTATTTGAATTGCAGATGCCTTTGGAAGTTGTGTTTGGAAGTTATGATATAAAAAACATCCTGTTCTTATAACACGTGTAGCAATATGTAATGTTCCTGGGTTAATTACTTCTTCAAACTATAGTGAATGTATTTTGTATGTACTTTTTGTACTTTTGGCATTAAAAATAATTGAATGTCAGCAGGAAACAATATCAATCTGTAAATCCTTTGAAAAAATCCATAAAATGTGAAAAAAAGGGAAAGGTCAGCACTGTGAGTGTGAGTTCACCAGTTCGTCAGGCCAGGGGGCATAGGCCACGCTAATAAAATAACAGTAACCGGAGTTGTAATGCTTTCTACCAGTCAGAGAGAAAAAAAAAGAAGAAAAAAAGCTACATTAAGTTATATGGTTGAAATGACCCCGAGGAAAAGTAGAAAAAGAAGTCAAACTGAATGAAATAAGCCATTCTGAGGTGATATCTTGACTTCAGTTTCATGTACTTTAACACAGATCTCTTGGCAAGTGTGCAACAACCATTGGTCCGTATGTTCTAAATTAAGTGACTGACTGAAGAGATGTATAAATGGATTTCTTCAGGAATCCAATCAACCAATGACTGAATGAGGCCAGTCGCTTGTGTGGCCTATTTCTGCTCCCATTTCAAGGGCATTGTGAGAGAAAATTTGAAGGTCGGTTTAATTTGGTGTTTCAGTCTCAGATCTTATCTCAGAGCATGTCTGTGTATGTGTCAGGTAGATAACAACAGAGAGAGAGGGCATCTGTGTGTTTTAACAACATGATTATAAATCATGACCAGTATATGGGTGTTGTGGCTATTTCAATCAAGAGTTAGACCATGTTAATTCATTAGTGCAAATGTGTACAAACACGGATGCATGAGGGAACATCAGTCTAGTTGCACAAAGGATTTTTCCACCACTAGACATAACAACGCCCTAGGAGGTTTTTATTATACAATCACTATCCAGACTACTTGCTGAATGTTTATCTTCCCAATGGGCTCGGTGGTCCGATTCCTGTATCTTAACCCCTACCTCTTGCTCCACTTCCTGAAGCTGTGTAACTCAATTAGAGGTAAAAAGTAACATGAAAGAGAAGCAGAGTAGGGATAGATAACATGATTTCCGACAGTGGCATATGGGTTATATAATGATAGCACATAGTAGAGTGCCTATTGCAAACTGATTATACATAGGATAAATTAATTGGACATAACATTTATATTAGCATAATATGATAATGATTATGCTAATATGATAACAATTCTGATAATGATAATGTAAAGAAGAACACTGTCAATGTTTGTTTATATTATTCCTTGCATGTTAGGGTATTAGGGGGTAACTAGCCCCCCCCCCCCCCAAAAAAAAAAACAATGTCTAATTGCTGACACAAAAAAAGCTAAGTTTAGAGAAAAAAATTGGTATGTGATTTAAGGTCATGCTTAGGCAAATAAACTATAAAGGGAAATAAATGGCTACATTTTACACTTTTTTTTGTTATTTCATGAAGTGTTGTTTTTATAAAAGGGGAGTTTGTTTTAAGTACCAGGGTAACTGTACTTGTAAGTACACCCTGTTACGCTCTCCCTGCCTCCTTCACTGTGTTTTTGTGCTTTTATTTGTAGATTGGGGACAGGTGGAGCTGATTAGGTCGTTAAGGTGACAAGTTGCACCTGGGTTTGGGACCTAGAAGATAAAAGTTCCTGGTGCCCAGTCTTGGCTCTCTTTCTCCACAAGCACCATTTTGTTTTGTGATCTGGTTGATTATGTTTTTAGATTAGGTGCACCCTTCAACACATTTTACCTTCATCCATGCATCTCCATTACACCCAGGAGAATGTGAATCCAAGATGGCGTAGCAGTCAGACGTCTTTGTCCTGTCCCTTGTATAAATCGTTTTACATCTTTTTCGTCGCATATCCTTTAAAATATTTTGCTAAACCTCAACATCTAAATACTCTCCTGCAACCCGCCTCACCCAATGTGGCGTGGATCTGCTTTCTCTTCCTATAGTATTTACAGTGCCTTGCGAAAGTATTCGCCCCCCTTGAACTTTGCGACCTTTTGCCACATTTCAGGCTTCAAACATAAAGATATAAAACTGTATTTTTTTGTGAAGAATCAACAACAAGTGGGACACAATCATGAAGTGGAACGACATTTATTGGATATTTCAAACTTTTTTAACAAATCAAAAACTGAAAAATTGGGCGTGCAAAATTATTCAGCCCCCTTAAGTTAATACTTTGTAGCGCCACCTTTTGCTGCGATTACAGCTGTAAGTCGCTTGGGGTATGTCTCTATCAGTTTTGCACATCGAGAGACTGACATTTTTTCCCATTCCTCCTTGCAAAACAGCTCGAGCTCAGTGAGGTTGGATGGAGAGCATTTGTGAACAGCAGTTTTCAGTTCGTTCCACAGATTCTCGATTGGATTCAGGTCTGGACTTTGACTTGGCCATTCTAACACCTGGATATGTTTATTTTTGAACCATTCCATTGTAGATTTTGTTTTATGTTTTGGATCATTGTCTTGTTGGAAGACAAATCTCCGTCCCAGTCTCAGGTCTTTTGCAGACTCCATCAGGTTTTCTTCCAGAATGGTCCTGTATTTGGCTCTATCCATCTTCCCATCAATTTTAACCATCTTCCCTGTCCCTGCTGAAGAAAAGCAGGCCCAAACCATGATGCTGCCACCACCATGTTTGACAGTGGGGATGGTGTGTTCAGCTGTGTTGCTTTTACGCCAAACATAACGTTTTGCATTGTTGCCAAAAAGTTCAATTTTGGTTTCATCTGACCAGAGCACCTTCTTCCACATGTTTGGTGTGTCTCCCAGGTGGCTTGTGGCAAACTTTAAACAACACTTTTTATGGATATCTTTAAGAAATGGCTTTCTTCTTTCCACTCTTCCATAAAGGCCAGATTTGTGCAATATACGACTGATTGTTGTCCTATGGACAGAGTCTCCCACCTCAGCTGTAGATCTCTGCAGTTCATCCAGAGTGATCATGGGCCTCTTGGCTGCATCTCTGATCAGTCTTCTCCTTGTATGAGCTGAAAGTTTAGAGGGACGGCCAGGTCTTGGTAGATTTGCAGTGGTCTGATACTCCTTCCATTTCAATATTATCGCTTGCACAGTGCTCCTTGGGATGTTTAAAGCTTGGGAAATCTTTTTGTATCCAAATCCGACTTTAAACTTCTTCACAACAGTATCTCGGACCTGCCTGGTGTGTTCCTTGTTCTTCATGATGCTCTCTGCGCTTTTAACGGACCTCTGAGACTATCACAGTGCAGGTGCATTTATACGGAGACTTGATTACACACAGGTGGATTGTATTTATCATCATTAGTCATTTAGGTCAACATTGGATCATTCAGAGATCCTCACTGAACTTCTGGAGAGAGTTTGCTACACTGAAAGTGAAGGGGCTGAATAATTTTGCACGCCCAATTTTTCAGTTTTTGATTTGTTAAAAAAGTTTGAAATATCCAATAAATGTCGTTCCACTTCATGATTGTGTCCCACTTGTTGTTGATTCTTCACAAAAAATACAGTTTTATATCTTTATGTTTGAAGCCTGAAATGTGGCAAAAGGTCGCAAAGTTCAAGGGGGCCGAATACTTTCGCAAGGCACTGTATATTTACTTTACTGGAATCCCTCAACTGAAGCTAGCCAGCTAACTACTAGCTATCAGTCAGCAAACCATTGCCAGCAGTCATCAGCTAACCTTCCGCTCGGAAAACTCTCATCAGTTCGAACAATGTGACTCTAACCAGAGCATAACGGACCTGTTATTTTTATCCACGGATTCCTACCGCAAACTGAAAATGTTCATCTGGATCTTCACAACTAGCTAACCGCAATCCTGGATGACTACTCCTGGCTAGCGTTTCCATCCCAGAACAAGCACCAATTAGCTTGAAGCTAGCCCGGCCAGGGCTCCTTTGCTACCACCAAAGTATACTCCTGGGCTACAATATCCGGACCCCTTCTACAGCCGTTACTGGGCATGGAAGCCCGCAGATCCCCTACGATTGGAATACCGTCATAATCTGCCCGAGGACTCCAACAGGCCCCTCAGGCGCGACGCCCGCTGAAGGCCCATTATGCTAACCAGCTAGGCCTGCTAGCTACCTAGAGCTACTTGGAACCCTACTAATTCCACGACTGGTCTATCGACATCACCGCACGAAGAGGCAAAAACAGACCTACCCCCATCGCGACATCCCCCAAAGGCTAACTTTCTAGCCCCTGCTATCTGCTTGCTTGCTAACCCTGTCTGCTAACTGCTTGCTTGCTAACCCAGTCTACTAACTGCTAGCCCCTGCTAACTTCTTGCTAACCCTACCTGTTAACTGCCACCTTGCCCCGGTCTACTAACTGCTAGCTGCCGGCCCCAGGCCTGCTAACTGCTAGCTTACCTGCCCGGTCTGTAACTGCTAGCCCATGCTAACTGCTTGCTTGCTAACCCAGCCTGCTAACTGCTAGCTTGCCCCGGTCTACTAGCTGCTAGCTTGTTTAGCCCCGACCTACTAACTGTTAGCTTGTTAGCATCGGCATTCATTACTCAATGCCTAGGTTTACCTCCAATGTACTCGCATCCTACCTTACCTTTGTCTGTACACTATGCCTTGAATCTATGCTATCGTGCCCAGAAACCTGCTCCTTTTACTCTCTGTTCTGAACATGCTAGACGGCCAGTTCGTATAGTCTTTAGCCGTACCCTTATCCTACTTCTCCTCTGTTCCTCTGGTGATGTGGAGGTTAATCCAGGTCCTGCAGTGCCTAGCTCCACTCCCACCCCCCAGGTGCTCTCATTTGTTGACTTCTGTAAAAGTAAAAGCCTTGGTTTCATGCATGTTAACATTAGAAGCCTACTCCCTAAGTTTGTTTTACTCACTGCTTTAGCACATTCTGCCAACCCAGATGTCTTAGCAGTGTCTGAATCCTGGCTTAGGAAAACCACCAAAAACCCTGAAATCTCCATTGCTAACTATAACGTTTTCCGCCAAGATAGAACTGCCAAAGGAGGCAGTGTTGCAATCTACTGCAAAGATAGATAGTAATACAGAACTCTGCAGGCTAAGTCTGTACCCAAACAATTTGAGCTTCTACTTCTAAAAATCACCTTTCCAGAAACAAGTCTCTCACTGTTAACGCTTGCTATAGACCTCCCTCTGCCCCCAGCTGTGCCCTCGATACCATATGTGAACTGATTGCCCCCCCCATCTATCTTCTGAGCTCGTGCTACTAGGTGACCTAAACTGGGACATGCTTAACACCTCGGCCATCCTACTAAACTTGATGCCCTCAATCGCACACAGATTATCAGTGAACCTACCAGGTACAACCCCAAATCAGTAAACACGGGCACCCTCATAGATGTCATCCTAACTAATTCGCCCTCCAAATAGACCTCTGCTGTTTTCAATCAACATCTCAGCGATCACTGCCTCATTGCCTGCATCTGTAATTGGTGTGGGTCAAACGACCACCCCTCATCACTGTCAAACGCTCCCTGAAACACTTCTGTGAGCAGGCCTTTCTAATCGACCTGGCCGGGGTATCTTGGAATGACATTGACCTCATACCGTCAGAAGAGGATGCCTGGATATTCTTTAAAAGTGCCTTCCTCACCATCTTAAATAAGCATGCCCCTCTCAAAAAATGTAGAACTAGGAATAGATATAGTCCTTGGTTCACTCCAGACCTGTCTGCCCTTGACCAGTACAAAAACATCCTGTGGCGTTCTGCATTAGCATCGAATAGCCCCCGTGATATGCAACTTTTCAGGGAAGTTAGGAACAAATATACACAGGCAGTTAAAGCTATGGCAAGCTTTTTCAAACAGAAATTTGCAACCTGTGGTACTAACTCAAAAAAGTTCTGGGACACTGTAAAGTCCATGGAGAATAAGAGCACCTCCTCCCAGCTGCCCACTGCTCTGAGGCTAGGAAACACTGTCACCACCGATAAATCCACTATAATTGAGAATTCCAATAAGCATTTCTCTACGGCTGGCCATGCTTTCCACATGGCTACCCCTACCCCAGTCAACTGCCCGGCACCCTCCACAGCAACCCGCCAAAGCCCCCACCATTTCTCCTTTACCCAAATCCAGATAGCTGATGTTCTGAAAGAGCTGAAACATCTGGATCCCTACAAATCAGCCGGGCTAGACAATCTGGACCCTCTCTTTCTAAAATTATCTGCCGAAATTGTTGCAACCCCTATTACTAGCCTGTTCAACCTCTCTTTCGTATCGTCTGAGATTCTCAAAGATTGGAAAGCTGATGCGGTCATCCCCCTCTTCAAAGGGGGTGACACTGTAGACCCAAACTGCTACAGACCTATATCTATCCTACCCTGTCTTTCTAAGGTCTTCGAAAGCCAATTTATAAAACAGATTACTGACCATTTCGAATCCCACCATACCTTCTCCGCTATGCAATCTGGTTTCAGAGCTGGTCATGGGTGCACCTCAGCCACACGCAAGGTTCTAAACAACATAACCGCCATCGATAAGAGACATTACTGTGTAGCCGTATTCATCGACCTGGCCAAGGCTTTCGACTCTGTCAATCACAACATTCTTATTGGCAGACTCGACAGTCTTGGTTTCTCAAATGATTGCCTCGCCTGGTTTACCAACTACTTCTCTGATAGAGTTCGGTGTGTCAAATCGGAGGGCCTGTTGTCCAGACCTCTGACAGTCTCTATGGGTGTGCCACAGGGTTCAATTCTCGGGCCGACTCTCTTTTCTGTATACATCAATGATGTCGCTCTTGCTGCTAGTGAGTCTCTGATCCACCTCTACGCAGACGACACCATTCGGTATACTTCTGGCCCCTCCTTGGACACTGTGTTAACGAACCTCCAGACGAGCTTCAATGCCATACAACTCTCCTTCCGTGGCCTCTAACTGCTCTTAAACGCAAGTAAAACTAAATGCATGCTATTCAATCGATCACTGCCCGCACCTGCTCACCCGTCCAGCATCCCTACTCTGGACGGCTCTGACTTAGAATACGTGGACAACTACAAATACCTGGGTGTCTGGTTAGACTATAAACTCTCCTCCAGACTCACATTAAGCATCTCCAATCCAAAATTAAATCTAGAATAGGCTTCCTATATCACAACAAAGCATCCTTCACTCATGCTGCCAAACATACCCTCGTAAAACTGCCCATCCTACCGATCCTCGACTTCGGTGATGTCATCTATAAAATAGCCTCCAACACTCTACTCAACAAACTGGATGCAGTCTATCACAGTGCCATCCGTTTCGTCACCAAAGCCCCATACACTACCCACCATTGCGACCTGTACGCTCTCGTTGGTTGGCCCTCGCTTCATACTCGTCGCCAAACCCACTGGCTACAAGTTATCTACAAGTCTCTGCTAGGTAAAGCCCCGCCTTATCTCAGCTCACTGGTCACCATAGCAGCACCCACTTGTAGCACGCGCTCCAGCAGGTATATCTCACCGGTCACCCCCAAAGCCAATTCCTCCTTTGGTCGTCTTTCCTTCCAGTTCTCTGCTGCCCATGACTGGAAAGTATTGCAAAAATCTCTGAAGCTGGAGACTCACATCTCCCTCACTAGATTTAAGCACCAGCTGTCAGAGCAGTTTACAGATCACTGCACCTGTACATAGCCCATCTGTAAACAGCCCATCTATCTACCTACCTCATCCCCATACGGGTATTTATTTATTTAGCTCCTTTGCACCCCAGTATCTCTACCTGCACATTCATCTTCTGCCGATCTACCATTCCAGTGTTTAATTGCTATATTGTAATTACTTCGCCACCATGGCCTATTTATTCCCTTAACTTATCTCATTTGCACTCACTGTATATAGACTTTTTGTTTTCTTTTGTTCTACTGTATTATTGACTGTATGTTTTGTTTATTCCATGTGTAACTCTGTTGTTGTATGTGTCGAATTGCTACGCTTTATCTTGGCCAGGTCGCAGTTGCAAATGAGAACTTGTTCTCAACTAGCCTACCTGGTTAAATAAAGGTGAAATAAAAAATACATTTAAAAAACCCTCACACGCCTACTTTCACACTTCACAGGTTAGTTTTCCTTTGTAGTTTTACACTTTGTTAGTTATTTAAATAAATATTTTTGTTACTCCTTAACTGCCAACGTGTAGACTCCCTTGCTTGTCACCATCTAAAAGCCAGGTTGTGACACCCCCCAATGGGTAGAAGATTAAGGGTTTCACACAAGTGTGTTAATATCATTTACAGTGCCTTGCGAAAGTATTCGGCCCCCTTGAACTTTGCGACCTTTTGCCACATTTCAAGCTTCAAACATAAAGATATAAAACTGTATTTTTTTGTGAAGAATCAACAACAAGTGGGACACAATCATGAAGTGGAACGACATTTATTGGATATTTCAAACTTTTTTAACAAATCAAAAACTGAAAAATTGGGCGTGCAAAATTATTCAGCCCCTTTACTTTCAGTGCAGCAAACTCTCTCCAGAAGTTCAGTGAGGATCTCTGAATGATCCAATGTTGACCTAAATGACTAATGATGATAAATACAATCCACCTGTGTGTAATCAAGTCTCCGTATAAATGCACCTGCACTGTGATAGTCTCAGAGGTCCGTTAAAAGCGCAGAGAGCATCATGAAGAACAAGGAACACACCAGGCAGGTCCGAGATACTGTTGTGAAGAAGTTTAAAGTCGGATTTGGATACAAAAAGATTTCCCAAGCTTTAAACATCCCAAGGAGCACTGTGCAAGCGATAATATTGAAATGGAAGGAGTATCAGACCACTGCAAATCTACCAAGACCTGGCCGTCCCTCTAAACTTTCAGCTCATACCAGGAGAAGACTGATCAGAGATGCAGCCAAGAGGCCCATGATCATTCTGGATGAACTGCAGAGATCTACAGCTGAGGTGGGAGACTCTGTCCATAGGATAACAATCAGTTGTATATTGCACAAATCTGGCCTTTATGGAAGAGTGGCAAGAAGAAAGCCATTTCTTAAAGATATCCATAAAAAGTGTTGTTTAAAGTTTGCCACAAGCCACCTGGGAGACACACCAAACATGTGGAAGAAGGTGCTCTGGTCAGATGAAACCAAAATGGAACTTTTTGGCAACAATGCAAAACGTTATGTTTGGCTTAAAAGCAACACAGCTGAACACACCATCCCCACTGTCAAACATGGTGGTGGCAGCATCATGGTTTGGGCCTGCTTTTCTTCAGCAGGGACAGGGAAGATGGTTAAAATTGATGGGAAGATGGATAGAGCCAAATACAGGACCATTCTGGAAGAAAACCTGATGGAGTCTGCAAAAGACCTGAGACTGGGACGGAGATTTGTCTTCCAACAAGATGATCCAAAACATAAAGCAAAATCTACAATGGAATGGTTCAAAAATAAACATATCCAGGTGTTAGAATGGCCAAGTCAAAGTCCAGACCTGAATCCAATCGAGAATCTGTGGAAAGAACTGAAAACTGCTGTTCACAAATGCTCTCCATCCAACCTCACTGAGCTCGAGCTGTTTTGCAAGGAGGAATGGGAAAAAATGTCAGTCTCTCGATGTGCAAAACTGATAGAGACATACCCCAAGCGACTTACAGCTGTAATCGCAGCAAAAGGTGGCGCTACAAAGTATTAACTTAAGGGGGCTGAATAATTTTGCACGCCCAATTTTTCAGTTTTTGATTTGTTAAAAAAGTTTGAAATATCCAATAAATGTCGTTCCACTTCATGATTGTGTCCCACTTGTTGTTGATTCTTCACAAAAAAATACAGTTTTATATCATTTTGTTTGAAGCCTGAAATGTGGCAAAAGGTCGCAAAGTTCAAGGGGGCCAAATACTTTCGCAAGGCACTGTAATCCGTTTTATTTAGAAATTCTTTAGTAAGTTATACTTAAAAGCTAAGTCTAGTTGTCTTATTTGAATTATTTAAATATAATATGGGAGGAAATGGTGTTGCATATGTCACCATTAAAATCCGCACTATGAGGAGATTTGATGTAAAGATCCTCTTTTTAACTCACCTGCACATACATTTTCTTTCTTTGTTGTTTCTTTTCTATACAATCCATTATGTACAATTGCACTAAATATGGAATAAATCAAGATTGAATCCCAGCAGTCTTTAAAATGACATTCAAGAGCAAAAGATTTTCTACAGTTTTTAATATAAAAAGGTATTCATTGGAATATAATATTGGAATGGAATATAATTGATAACACTAAATAACATTGGAATATAACATTTAATAACAATAACTTAAGTAATTAATTCAGTGTAACATTGATTTGTAGATACGTCTCAAATAAAACTATACCCAGTAAAATTGGAGAACAACTCCCGAGCCCACCTCCTGCACTGCTCACACCTAATCCAGTCCCAACACGTGACTGAAAACAGGGGGAGAGATGCCAATTGAAAAGCTCTCCCTTAAAAATGTAGCTAGATATATAGCTGTGTAAAATAGCTAAAGGCTACAAAGTAACATTAACTGTAAAGCTATCAGTCACTAGTGGAAACATTTACAACTGCAATTAAGTTACCGTTATCTTTTTATGTGTTTTACATAAACAATCTGGTTGTAAGGTTGCTAGCTAGCGCTCCTAGCAGTTTATGCTAACGAGCTAGCTGGCTAGCGTTTACTGCTAGTGAAGTTGCTAGCTAGCAAGTTAGCATAAACTAGTGCAAACTGGGATAGTCATTGTCTCAATGACAGGTAGAAGCACATTCATAACCATAAAGGGGTAACTAGCCCCCGGGGGGGATGTGGGTGAGTTGCCCCCAACACACTCATCCAACATATTACTTTACTCAAAAAGTATCTTTATTTTTCTGTTTAAACAAGTGGACTATATATCTTAAGGCTTTCCTACTTAAAAAATGTAAAAAACGCTAAAAATGTTTTTAAAAAAACACAATTTCAAAAAATTTGATCAATTTACCACAAAAACGTTGTGATGATATGGAGGAAATGTTTTGTTGAGCAAGAATAGTGGCAACCAGGGAAAGTGTTGGGAAAATAATTTGGTGACATCTTGTGGCCTTCATGTGAATTAAATGTGTGTGTGTGGGGGGGGGGGGGGGTCAGTTACCCCCTAGTACCCTACCATCAAGTGGGCTAGATGTATTTTTTTTATTTTATTTTTTTACTGTAGAGCTTGTAGTGGTCATGGTTATGTTAGGTAATAACTCTGGATGTTACAGTGAGTCAGAGGACACCAGATTAAATACATGAAACATCAGAAATAATATAATACGAACAAATATGAAAACATATGCACTCACTACTGTAAGTCACTCTGGATAACAGCGTCTGCTAAATGCCTAAAATGTAAACGTCTAGAATTGGCGGCAGCATGCAATGACGTGTCTTTACTATAACACAGTTACAGAACTAAATTACCTGTTCAGTCAATATCACAGATGAAAGGATGACAGGCGACGAGATAAACCCTCCGATTGAAGGATTGGTTAGTTAATTTAGAGTATCGCCTGATGCTTGTTCGGCGCAACCTCTCCTGGGGATGAATAGGTCTGAGCTATTACTGTATTTACGCCTTGTCAGAGGATGAGGTTTAAATAGCCTTCCACGTTACAATACTGTTATAATATCAGACCTGCCTGACGTTCTTCAAATGAAACCATCGACATCACAGCCCGTTCCACACTGGCGAGCAGATGAGCTACCAAGTGAACTTTTGCAAGGTTCCAAATCCACGCTCACGAGAAAAAGATAGGCTACATTTCATAAACAAACCAGGCGTACGTCCATATTCACCCGTTGCGCTTATCAGTTTATAGTCTGAATGATAAAACGGTTACACGACGAATGCAAGTACTGCGTCGATTAAACTGTTATTTCTTGGACTGTTTGGTAGCCTTTGCCCTTTAAATTGTGAATGTGAACACTCTTTCGGCCGGTTCCGTACGCAAACGTCCACTACGACTACGCGTTGCTCTGTTGATGATGAGTAGCTACTCAGACAGCCTACAGTAGCGATTGTGGAGCTTTACCGCCGCACAGCGGTTAGATTTGTGAACTGGCTCTTTACAGAAATGGAACCGTGAAGGTTGCTCAATGTCGTGCAATTTGGCAAGGTGGAACGTGCGTCTTTGCGCATCTTTACAATATTCGTATTTTATTTTGAACAATATAATAAATGTGCCTTGATACCTCTTATTTACAATGTATTACATTCAGTCCATTCCGTGTCCAAGGGCTAGTCTATACCCCCTCTAAGGGGTCTGTATACCTAGGCTACAGGCCGCCCACCATTCTACACGTGCATTCAAAGACTCCATACGCGCGCGCGACGTATCCATATTTAAATGTCATATTGATACTAGAGCAGGTTTTGTTATGTCTCATGTGGCCTATTATGTAAACATGGGCCGAGTGTGGACTTCTTGTGTTTCTGAGTGTTTCTCAGTTAGGAGAGGCAGTAGGCTACACTTCAGTTCCCACGAACTACACAATAAAGAATTACTTCGGGCCCGAGCTACACCATCAAGCTCTTGATAATGAGGGAATAGAATGTCTCATTTAAAGCGACAGGATTATAATATTGCAAAATATATTATCATTAAACATATGTCCACCATCTATTAAAATGACAATAACGTAAAATTATAGTGGAGTAGGCCTATGCCATATTGGTCACAGAATACAAGCTCTGCTTTTCTAGTGACAATACAGAGATAATTTGCAATGCAACTAGGAGACAGGCATTCATAATTGAAAATGATTAATTATTCATATTCATGAATAGGTTTACCCACTGTCTGTATGCATAAGCACTGTGTATATCCTATGACAAATAGCTATGAATCTCTGAGCTGAAATGACACTAAATTTACTCCAGGTTTAATAAACCTTTAAAAAACAGAATCCTAACGTCAGCATCAACACTAATAAAATGATCACTTTTAATGAGCTTTTAATGAGCTTTGCTTTTCTAGTGACAATACAGAGATCATTTGAAATGCAACTAGGAGACAGGCATTCATAATTGAAAATGATTAATTATTCATGTTCATGAATAGGTTTACCCACTGTCTGTATGCATAAGCACTGTGTATATCCTATGACAAATAGCTATGAATCTCGGAGCTGAAATGACACTAAATAGACTCCAGGTTTAATAAACCTTTAAAAAACAGAATCCTAACGTCAGCATCAACACTAATAAAATTATCACTTTTAATGAGCTAAGACACTGTCGTGTCTTTGGCTATGCCGGATTAAGTGGTATGACATGCTATTCTATAAAATCCTTTCTCCGCAATTAATATTACCTGATTGACCTAATCATGTAAATGTAATTAACTAGAGAGTCGGGGCACCACAAAATAATATTTATAGAGCTGTTATCTTCCGAATAAACTCTTAAAGATCTAGTAATATTTTACATCAATAGCAGTCAATATTAATCGTCACCTTGATTCAGTCTCATCTGAAAGTTGTAAATTCTTGGTTGTCTTCACGAACCCTGGCTAACAAGTTGAATCAGCAATAAAAAAATGGGTTTAATTATTTATTTACTAAATACCTAACTAATCACACAGAATTACATATACAAGGAATGAATTATACCTTGATTACAAATTACGTCATAAAGGAAAACGACCCTAGCGGGCGGAACAGATATGACAGCTGGTTACACAAAAGAAAGGGGGCTGGGTTTGAGTGAAAGAGCGGGAAGATTGAGGGACAACGGGAGAAGCTGTGCTATCGTAAATACAGTATCTTATGCATTCTAAATTACTGCCCATTTGGAAAAGGAAAATGCAATAAATATTTACTCTGAGCTGCACTTCGGTAGGTTGGTGGTAGATGGATGGCCGTGTTGCCAAACCGAGTCCTTTGTCCTTTGAAGAATGTCTCTGGTTGTCAATTGGATACGTTGTAGTAACGTCGTTGTATGGTAGACGGGATACTCTGTCTGTTCTTTCCTAGCCCGCGTTTGCAGCTGCTGTTGCTAACTCAACGGATAGGAGGTATCACTACTGTAGTGAATAAGAGTTCAAAGTTCATACCATTCGCAACCAAAGCTCATGCTGAGGTTGGCTTAGTTCTGTAGTTGACATGTTAGTCCTTTAAAGCAGAGGCTGCAGACCTCACGTACTTGGAACAGCAGGTTACATTTCCGTCAAGGCTTTATATAGTGGAGCAAGAAGGGTGTGTGGAAAGTTTTATAACCCATGTCTCTTCACAGGGGGGGGCACTGATTTGAGAAGAGCCCTAACATTATGAAAAGCCAAATCTCTAATTTGGAAGCTAAAATTACATTTAATCTCTTCACCAATAATTTTATATTCAAACATTTAAATTGAACAACAATTCCATGTGAATCCGATAACTCTGATGCGTAGACTTTCCACTGTAGAGTTTATGTCATCCTATCATTGAGGAGAATGTCTCAGATGACAACCGAACTGACATCATATTCATTAAGTACCACCGCATATGTTCAATTGGTCGGATTACCAGAATATAGTTAATTTCCCCCCACCTTCTGATGTTCCCAGAATCTATGTCAACCAAGGGTTTTTTCAAATGTCACTTCAGTAGGGTAGAGAGAGGAAAAAGGGGGGAAGAGGTATTTATGACTGTCATAAACCTACCCCAGGCCAACATCATGACACCACATATAACCTTGTTCTGAAGCTGTGATTACGAGCAACATTAAGTTACCAAGGCAACATCCCAGGGTTCCTGTCCACCACATACGGCCTACTGTACGACTTCCTGAATGACAGTGTAAAACCTCTGTAAAATTCATGACCTTCCCCCATTTATTGTGGTGGATGAGTCTGGCTCAGTTCTATCCCCAATGTTGCCATGGGGCATAGCACCTGTAAACTTTATTATTCTCACTTGTTTACCCACCAATTAGCTACTGTTTAAAGGTACAATCTGTCATTTCAACAGTCTGACCCACTTTTGTTTGGTAAAATGAGTGTAGCCAGTGGCACCTAGCGGCTGCTATGAGATGAGTTGAGCAATGTGCATATATAACTAAAGCGTACTTATTAGGGGGAGTATTGGTTCCACCCCAGAGGACAGCAAAGGGTGCACATTCCCCGTTCACACCTTTTGACTGTGTTTATGAAAGTTTGTCAAACTTTGGGTAAGCTAACTTTGGTTTCTGGTTCTGTGAATGTTTTACCACTTGCTAAAGTATATGACAGCCATCATGTAAATCAACGATTTGTGTTTCAGTGACATGATCAACGCTGTCTGCAAGGTGTGCTATTGACACCGATTTGTTGGTTGTGTAGGCCGGGAAAGTATAGCCTACCAGCATTGCTTGTATAATGTGAATTGAATCTATTTGATAATGTTGTGTATTTAATAAAGTATAAAAGTTTTGGTATTGCTATTTTGTAAATGAGCCGGGGTATAATTATGTTTGTATTTTTCAGAGCTTCAGAGAAGCCTTTGCTGCTCTTACTATCAGGTTTACTTTGTGTCCCTTACATCAGGTAGGCACGGTTTGGTATTTTGTTTAGTCAGCACTGGCAAAAGAGCTGGTATCACGGCAAAAGATTTGTGGATGCCTTATCAGGTGCACTAGTTTATTTTGATTTGTTATATGTTTCTTTTTATTTTTTGTCTTAATCTGGCACTATTTCCCTTGCGAGCCCTACAGGCTTTTCTTCTAAGAAAGCTATTTGATTGAAGAGCAGAGGCTAGTCCTATCCCAGTGGGAACAGACAATCAATTCAACATCTATTCCATGTTGGTTCAACGTAATTTTGTTAACATTATGTTGAAACAACATTGATTCAACCAGTGTGTGCCCAGTGTGATGTATTCAAGTGGGTGCCTGCATGCTAATTACCACAAGTTTTTCAAAGCTTGGCCTACCGAATATACAGTGTCTATGGGGTCAAGTTGCACTTCCTAAGGCTTCCACTAGATGTCAACCGTCTTTAATAACTTGTTTCAGGCTTCTGTTATAAAGGAGGGGGGAATGGGAGCTGAATGAGTCAGTGTTCTGGCAGAGTGTTTCAGGCTCGTGACGCGCGGACCTGACAGAGTTCGCTCTCATTCCAGTGCTTTTCTACAGACAATGGAATTCTCTGGTTGGAACATTATTGAAGTTTTATGTTAAAAACATCCTAAAGATTGATTCCATACATCGTTTGACTTGTTTCTACGACCTGTAACGGAACTTTTCAAGTTTTTGTCTGGACGTAGTGCTCGCGCCTCATGAAGATGGATTACTGGGCTGAACACGCTAACAACAAGTGGCTATTTGGACATAAATGATGGACTTTATGGAACAAATCAGTCATTTATTGTCGAACTGGGATTCCTGGGAGTGGATTCTGATGAAGACCATCAAAGGTAAGTTAATATTTATAATGTTATTTCTAACTTCTGTTGACTCCAACATGGTGGATATTTCTTTGGCTGGATTGGGCTCTGAGCGCCGTACTCAGATTATGCTTTTTCCATAAAGTTTTTTTGAAATCTGACACAGCGGTTGCATTAAGGAGAAGTCTATCTTTAACTCTGTGAATTATACTTGTATCTTTTATCAATGTTTATTATGACTATTTCTGGGATTTGATGTGGCTCTCTGCAAAATCACCGGATGTTTTGGAATCAAAACATTACTGCACGTAACGCTCCAATGTAAACTGAGATTTTTGGATATAAATATGCACATTATCGAACAAAACAAACATGTATTGTGTAACATGATGTCCTATGAGTGTCATCTGATGGAGATCATCAAGGGTTAGTGATTAATTTGATCTATATTTCTGCTTTTTGTGACTCCTATCTTTGTCTGGAAAAATGGCTGTGTGTTTTTATGACTTGGTTCTGACCTAACATAATCATATGTTGTGCTTTCGCTGTAAAACCTTTTTGAAATCGGACATGATGGATAGATTAACAAGAAGTTTATCTTTCATTTGCTGTATTGGACTTGTTCATTTGTGAAAGTTGCATATTTCTAAAAAATATTTTGGAATTTCGCACACTGCCGTTTCAGCGGAATGTTGTCGAGGGGTTCCGCTAGCGGAACGCCTGCGCTAGAATGGTTCATTTATCCCACCCTGCTCCCTGCTGCTAATGATTTGTGTGTGGAATGTGGAAAAATTCAAGGGGTCTGAATACTTTCCAAATGCACTGTAAATATGCTATGTAGAACAAACATGCCACTCCAATATGTAGAATAAGGAATCACGGCAACTCTATTAATGGGATTTCTATCTGCAACGTTCAAAAACGTTTTGCAACTGAATGTGGCCCAGGAATGCATTTGACGTGGCAAAGGGTCCAGACTAGACAGTAGTTGAACATTACCTTAGAGTAGCACATTGTGTTTTTCATGAGTACCTGCTGCAAGACCAAATGAGCAAGACCGTCTGCTCGGCACGAATCCGAAAGAGCAAGACCGTCTGCTCTGCACAAATCTACTCGCCGCGCAGGAATCAAAGGAAATTATGTTTTTATATTCATTTTTGCCAGCTTATTTCACTGTGTGTCGGTTTATGATGTAGATCTGAAGAAACTGGATGGTCTCGCAGAAGCAAAGCTGGAGGTAGGATATCGTATGCAGTTGTGTTCATATATTCTAATCTATTCTATGGTTATTGTAAACAAATTATTCCTCATCCACCAAACTTTACAGTTGCTACTATGCATAGGGGAGGCTAGCATTCTCCTGGCATCCGCCAAACCCAGATTTGTCTGTCCGACTGCCAGATGGTGAAGCGTGATTCATCACTCTAGAAACACGTTTCCACTGCTCAAGAGTCCAATGGCGGCGAGCTTTACACCACTCCAGCCAACCTTGTATAGGTTTGTTGATTGATGTATTCCAAGTGCTGATGGATTTGTAAAATGTATGGCGGTTTGCCCAAAAAAGCCCAAAAAAGAGATACACTCATCATACACTCTTCTTCCCTCAGGTCAAAGCCTTTGTGATCCAGGATATTCCTCTTTAGAATCTTTTTCATTTTGGTGCTTGTGATGGCAGACGTGCAGAGATGTGGTAGGTAGGGGCTCTGCCGTGATATGGAAGCCATGCACTGGATAAGGTCTGGATTAACTTGTTGACCATGTTTATATCTGATTTAGCCACCTTAGAATAAATCAATAACAGCCTTTTCACTGATTTATAAACTACACTACATGACCAAAAGTATGTGGACACCTGTTCGTCGAACATCTCATTCCAAAATCATGGGATTTAATGTGGAGTTGGTCCCTCTTTTGCTGCTATAACAGCTTCCACTCTTCTGGGAAGGCTTTCCACTAGATGTTGTAACATTGCTGCGTGGACTTGCCTCCATTCAGCTACAAGAGAATTAATGAGGTCGGGCACTGATGTTGGGGCGATTAGGCCTGCCACTATGGGCACTCTGTTCACAAAGTTGACATCAGCAAACCACTCGCCCACACGATGCCATACACGCTGTCTGACATCTGCTCTGTACAGTTGAAACCGGGATTCATCCGTGAAAAACACACTTCTCCAGCATGCCAGTGGCCATTGAAGGGGAGAATTTGCCCACTGAAGTCAGTCACGATACCGAACAGCAGTCAGGTCAAGACACTGGTGTGGACAACGAGCACGCAGATGAGCTTCCCTGAGACGGTTTCTGACAGTTAGTGCAGAAATTCTTCACTTGTGCAAACCCACAGTTTCATCAGCTATCCGGATGGGTGGTCTCAGATGATCCCGCAGGTGAAGAAGCTGGATGTGGAATTCCTGGGCTGGCGTGGTTACATGTGGTATGCGGTTGTGAAGCCGGTTGGACCTACTGCCAAATTCTCTATAACGACATTGGAGGCAGCTTATGGTAGAGAAATAAACATGAAATTCTCTGGCAGCAGCTCTGGTGGACATTCCTGCAGTTAGCATTCCAATTGCATGCTACCTCAAAACTTGAGACATCTGTGGCAACTGCACATTTTACAGTGGCCTTTTATTGTCCCTAACACAAGGTGCACCTGTGTAATGAACATGCAGTTTAATCATCTTCTTGATATGCCACACCTGTCACGTGGATGGAATATCTTGGCAAATGAGAAATGCTCACTAGCGAAATAAGCTTGTGTGTGCATGGAACATTCTGGGATCTTATATATATTCAGCTCATGAAACATGGGACCAACACTTTACATGCTACATTAATATTTTTGCTCAGTATAGCTAGTCTGACAAGACAGCAGGCAGGGTACTGGGGCGTGAGGGAAGTTGTCCTGGACTGGGGTGTCAGAAGCCTGTCCACGGGCATTGCATTTCCCTGTTTGCCTTCTTTTTATGTTTGTGACCCCTGACCCATGCCACCCCAGCCATAACCTGGTAATGTAGCACATCCCTAGGGCCAAACCTGAGCTTGTCCTCCTTAACCACTACTATGAAGATCTGGACGTAGGTGAGCTGCTGAAACACACTGAAGTTTTAATGTATCTTTATCACATCTCTGGTGTTAATAATTTTCTGTGCTGTTTGTAGGTTCTCACTAGTGAGCTATAATGGTTAATAAAAGATTTGTCATAGAGATGCAAGCATGTAAAGGGTGGGCCTACCATTGCACAGAAATTGTATGAAAAACCTATTTGTGCAATGATATATCTTGTGAAAGAATAGGGTATAGAGAGTTCTTGTGAGGATATGCTTCTCACCTGTATGACTGCCCTGTTCAGTGCATCGCCCTGTCTGACATGGCCTGCTCTGAGATCAGCGAGCTGCTGGAGAAGTTGGGCTTCTACAAGAAGGCTCAACCTGAGGATGTGATCCCAGTGGAGTTCTGCTTCTCCCCCGCCAAGGACAGCCCCTTCAAAGGCACCCCCAAATCCCAGTCCTCCCCCTCCTCAGCCCCCCCCAGACAACGCTTCCTCAGAGTCCACGGAGAGGCGGAGAGGCCAAACACTATGACCTATAACCCTCACAGCAGTAAAGAGGAGTGTGGACCTGGATAGACAAGGCTACTCTCCTCCAGGTCTGGTCCAAGACCAGTTTGTTTCTGCATCTCATAACAGAAAGGTTTTGGATCAGAATGACAAGCAGGTCCTGGATTAGCACTTGAGGGAACAGTCTCTGTAGCCTCAGAAAATGTTTTGAAGGTCACACTAAAATTGCATGTACATTTTTCCTGCTGTTTGTCCATTTATTTCTGGTGATGCGTATGATTTACCACAAAGTGTCAAGTATGGGGTCTCTCTGCTGATCTCGTGTGTAAAATGACTTCCTGTACACTGTGGAACTGAATGATGCCTGGTGTGTGGGGCTTAGGCACAAGGGGATTCAAGTGAAGGGGATGACAAATAGTTGTAAAAGAAAAATGTGTCACTCAATATTTTTGAAAATGTGTATACCATCCATTTGCCATTTCTAGACTATCCATTCTAAAAACAAATTCCCATTGCAAACACACACAATTGTTTTTTTTTACAGTAACAGACAAATTAAAGACAAACAATCAACAACAAATATTTAGAACTTAAATTGGTTTTAATTGTTAATTTACATTTAATTGTAGAGTACAAATGTATTTATAAAGCCCTTTTTACATCAGCAGATGTAAAAAGATGTCACAAAGATCTTATACAGAATCCCAGCCTAAAACCCCAAACAGCAAGCAATGCAGATGTAGAAGCACAGTGGCTAGGAAAAACTCCCTTGAAAAGCAGGAACCTCGGAAGAAACCTAGAGAGGAACCAGGCTCTGAGGGGGGGCCAGTACTCTTCTACAAAAACAAGGAATTATAATGTGTCCAAGCATGTACAGTGCATTCACATTTTGTTACGTTACACCCTTATTCTAAAATGTATGAGATCTACACACAATACCTCACAATGACAAAGGAAAAACAGGTTTTTAGACATTTTTGCAAATGTATTCAGACACTTTACTCAGTACTTTGTTGAAGCACCTTTGGCAGCGATTACAGCCTTGAGTCTTCTTGGGTATGACGCTACAAACACCTGTATTTGGGGAGATTCTCCCAATCTTCTCTGCAGATCTGCTCAAGCTCTGTCAGGTTGGATGGGGAGAATAGCTGCACAGCTATTTTCAGGTCTCTCCAGAGATGTTTGACTGGGTTCAAGTATGGGCTCTGGCTGGGCCACTCAAGGACATTCAGAGACTTGTCCAGAAGCCACTCCTGTGTTGTTTTGGCTGTGTGCTTAGGGTTGTTGTCCTGTTGGAAGGTGAACCTTCGCCCTAGTCTGAGGTCCTGAGTGCTCTGGAGCATGTTTTCATCAAGGATATCTTTGTACTTTGCTCTGTTCATCTTTCCCTCGAGCCTGACATTTCAAGGATGATCAATGGAAACAGGATGCACCTGAGCTCAATTTCGAGTCTCATAGCAAAGGATCTGAATACTCATGTTTCTTCTTTTTATACATGTGCAAACATTTCTACCAACCTGCTATTGCTTTGTCATCATGGGGTATTGTGTGTAGATTGCTGAGAATTTGTATTTATTTAATCAATTTTAGAATAAGGCTGCAACATAACAAAATGTGTGAAAAGTCAAGGGGTCTGAATACTTTCTGAATGCACTGTATGTACAGTACAGGATTCACTAGTTTGAGAAAGCTCTCTCTGATTGCCAAATTGGCAGGAGCGGAATATTGAAAAAGTGTAACTTTCTCAAGTCTCTATTACAGATGTACAGAGAACAAAGCAGTTCATTACATCAAAACCAGTTCTAAATCTAACTGAAAAGTATTACAATTCTTGATATATAAATCATAATATATAATGGAATATATATATATTTTTTCTTCACTTAAGTTCAGAAAATATACATTGGAAATAAAGTACATTTAGCCTTTATCAGTAATACTCTCCTGTTCATCGGTCATAGAATCGACTGAGCTGAAAGCCAGCCTTCATTGGGCCAAAGGATGTAGAGAAGAGAAGTTGGCCTCGCCAACAAACCTTTCATATTCAATCAAATAATCACATTACCATAAACTTTGTTCTGGCTATAGGTTTGATTCATAGAAATGAAACACTCATGAAACAAAACTTCAAAGCATATGGTGCTGGCAGTGTGAATGTGACACCATTGTGAATCTGGCAAAAATAACTAAGCACTTCCAGGTCACGGATTTTGAGTCCTGTCCTGTATACTTTGTATATTAATAACTAGGGAGAAAATTATGGAAAATGTGCACAATTATCAATATATTTTATACATTATCAAACAAATAATTATTTAAAGTATTTCTATGATATATGTCTCTTTTTTCATGCGTAAATGGTCAACAATGTTTTTTTCTGTTCTATCATTTTTTGGACTGTACAAAATGTTCTGTACATTGTGTCGCAGTAAAAGGGGTGTCCATTCTACTCAACAGCACTTCTAGTTTCCAAATCCACAGAGTTTACACCCCAGTCAGGGCTGCTAATTTTGTGGCCCTTAAAGCCCCATGCAGTCTTTTTAATTGTATTTTTAAATCATCACTCTGTCTAATAAATCACTCTGTGTGTTTATTTAAAGAAAAATATTTTTTATCATTTATTTTCCTGCGCCTATTTTGGCTATTTGAATGCTCAGTCTGATCGTATGGGCGTTGGGAAACTATTTTCCTTTTTTTATATTGTTAAACAAAATTTTAAAAATGTTATTAGGAAAGAAAATGTCCTAATAAAATGTTACGTGTTTCGACCATTTGTATTATTTTTATACCATCTTCATTGCTGGGCTTTTATTTTGAAGGGAAATCGTTGAGGTCACAGCCTTATTCTTGCTGGCATCTCAAACATGAATGTGACAACCCTATGCTGATTATTTTGATGCCCCAATGAAACAAACTGAGGCAAGGACAGGGAGAAGAGCTGAAATAAAGACATGATAATCTAGAAACAACACCAATGTGTGATTTTACCTGTTTGAGAAGCACTTGGAACCTACTTTTCAACACTGGTGTTTCTCCACTTTGACCAAAATGATGTAAATATGAGTGGTGTAAATACACAATTAATTATAGTTACACAACTACTTTCATAACATCTCAGTATTAGAAAATGGCTATTACAACCTAGTCTGGCTTTAACATCTCAGTATTAGAAAATGGCTATTACAACCTAGTCTGGCTTTAACATCTCAGTATTAGAAAATGGCTATTACAACCTAGTCTGGCTTTAACATCTCAGTATTAGAAAATGGCTATTACAACCTAGTCTGGCTTTAACATCTCAGTATTAGAAAATGGCTATTACAACCTAGTCTGGCTTTAACATCTCAGTATTAGAAAATGGCTATTACAACCTAGTCTGGCTTTAACATCTCAGTATTAGAAAATGGCTATTACAACCTAGTCTGGCTTTAACATTTCAGTATTAGAAAATTGCTATTACAACCTAGTATGGCTTTAACGTCATCTGGGTTTGTAGATTCAGATATGGTTCTTACTCAGCATAGGGCTGTACAAACAGATCCACCAATGTCATAATGCTAACTACTATATAACACAATGACTGAATAACATCCCTCCATACCAGTGCTTATGAATAAACTTAAATAATGATAATTATTAACAACAAAATAGAAATAATAAGGACTATTTAAAACAATTCAAGTAGATGTGTTTTAAAAAGCAAGTAGATTTGTTAACACCTAAAAACAGAACCAGAGTGGGGACTGAAGGAATATAAAACAGATGCATATTCATTTTCTTCATAATCACCAACAGCTTGAGTAACATCTTACAATTGTCACAGAAAAAACATGTAGGCATTAAGGTGAGTGAGTGAGTACAATAAAATGCATATTTTTCTCATGTTCATTTCATGCAGGGTTTTGTTGGTGCCATAACCCTAGGACTTCCAAAGCATGAATAGAATTGCCTACTGATAGACTACAACTTCATTTCAGTATAACGTATCAATTAAAGCTTAAAAAGATTCTCTATAATGAAAACGTTGGAGTTTTCCTTTGGGAAGGTTCGCACAGCCTGAACAAATGTGTGTCCAGAGGAGGGGAATTTCTGTCTGACATGCCACCACTGTCAACAAAGATAATCATGAGAGATAGACACTCCTACACAAACACTCTTCCGTCGTTGGCCATTAGAAATGTGCAAATCAGTAACACCCCTCACTCAGAGTCTGGGCTGCTGTCAGCCTGTTGGGACAGGGGTGGTGTTGAGGGACAGGGCTCAGGAGGACAAGAGGGGTACAGTATAGTGGTGCGATGGGAGAGGACACACTGTGAGCTCAGGGGCAGATCAGAAGTCGGTGCCCTGGAGTTTGGCAAAGGCCTTGGCGAGATTCATCTCGTGCCTGCGCAGGTGGTTGACCAGTGACTGCACGTAGGTGAACACACACTTGGAGTCAGGCTTCCTCCCCATGATCATCATGTCCTCCACCTCCAGAAGGGGCATGCAGTTGGCACATTCCCTAAGGAACGGAGATGGAGAGATGGTGAGATGGAGAAAGGGAGAGGTGGGGAGATGGCGAAAGAGAGAGATGAACAGAGTGATGGTAAGGATAAAATATGACATTCTCTCCACAAACACTGCTCCTCACAAAAGCTGTTTTATCCACCCAAACTAACCAGGCAAGAGGGAGACACTACAAAGTATCTGTTCCAAACATATTCTGCCATTTGGTAAACAAAATAATATATGTGCAATGCAGGAATATAACCACATGGAGGCACACTTGACTACTAAACCCTAAATGTACTGTAGTTGACTGACAAAGTCAACAGTATGGCAGTGTGAGCTGCCCAACCAGGAGCGCAGAGCAGGAGGAGAGGGAGAGCTCTGGGAAACAGCTGCAAGGTGGGAGGGAGTCAGCTACTATACCAGCAGATAGTAACCTAGCCCCTCAAAGACAAACACAAATGTCAACCCTGTAAAACTCTGTATGAAGTTTTTCTTTGTTGTGTTAGATACTAAGGAGATAAGTCTATTTATGTCATTCAACAACGGCTTATATAACTGACCAGGCTTTATACACTTCAAGTAGAAAAACATCAGTAACTCTGAAGTCACTAAATGAGGGGAGATGATACACATGCTTCACACAGCACAGGTCTGACATTTCTTTTTCCTCTCCACTTTGTTTCCAATCTCTGTTTCCACTCCAGTGTTGTGTTGCGCCAGCTCCTTTTAAAGTGTGGAGCTGCAGATGGGGTGTGCTGATGGCTGGCCCTCTGCCTGGCTGGAGCCTGGAACCTGGCTCTGACTGCAGTCACACACTCACAGTCCATGTTTGGGCCTCTGGACCCCAGCACTGGCTCACAGGGCGGAGAAAACTGAGCTCTGACTTACACTAAGAGTACGCTTCCTACAACTTCATATGACTTCCTGCAGGATAATGATCTTGATTGTATTAATGGATGGCTCACTCTTCTCCTGTCTGACTTCACCATCATAATATGATGGAACTGGTGGCACTGTTGTTGATCCTGACCCCCCGACAACATGCACTCCTACACCCACAGTCACACACTGGGAGAATCTCAATTGGATTTGCTCAATTCCTCACGTCCTCTTCTCTGTCCTCTCCTCGCCTCCTTTTGAAAAAGGTCAGTGGTAATCGAGGATAGGAGTCATCGAGGAGAGGAAACGTGGAAACAAATGCTCATATATGAAATAAGACTCTCCTTCGCAACTAGCTCGTCATCAGGCAAATGTCATGTGTATAGTGGTAAAAATACATTTATCTAGTTGTGCTAGATATTTTATAGATAAATGTATAAGTAGCGTATCGTTTTAAATGTGTGTATGTTTTTCTTCTTCGAGTAAACAACAGCTGATTCAAGGGTTTGAGAGAAAAACTCTGGTATCCTCCGCTGGATGAGACGATCTAGGAGATGAGGAAACTCCTCGGTTAACCAATTAATGAATTATCCTACATATGGCGACCACTTATTGGTTTCTGGGTCATGGCCGGAGAAGAGGACGGAGGACACGAGTAGAGTATAGACTTTCGCTCAATTGAGAATCTCCCACTCACACCAATCCCACCCCATAAACCCCAGCACCAGCGTGAGGTTCCTCCGTGGGCCTGTTCCCTCTCTCACCATGAGTGCATTTGGGGTCCTAGGGGTGTGACTCTTAGGAGGAGTTTTTGGTTTTAACCAGGCCCTTGGTCACCAGGCCCCTGTAGAACTCCTGCAGGTACGTGTACACACACTTCCAATCTGGCTCACGCATCCGCACCATGTCCTCTACGTCCAACAGCTCGGGACAGTCAGCCAGCTTCCTGCACCCGCACCCCGGAGAGGGAGCAGGGGGAGAGAGGGGGGCGAGGGAGGGGGAGAGAAAGAGAAGAGGGAGGAAAGCCGAAAATACAGAAAATACAGATATATGAAAAGTGAACAGGTAGAAGTGAGGGAGACAGAAGGAAGGAGGATGAGAGAGTGAGCAGTGAGCAGCCAAGTGAGAGGAATAGCCAGGGTGTGGAGAGAGGGAGAGAGAAGACACAAAAACACACCATAACATTACATTCCCTGTGTTAACAAACACATCCATGAGTTGACATGCTTCATGAACAACATGACACATATGTGCACACACGCAGACACAACAAAATGGCAAATGAAGCGTCAGGTGACGTCCATTTTGCCTTTTTGTTTGTTTTTTTAAAAGTTTTTTTTCTGTGCACTGAGACAAAAGACTTGGGCATGGGGTTATAGAGACATCAATGGTAGAACATTGGCTTTGTTTTGTCCAGTACAAAAACAAGAGACAAGAAAAAAACAAGAAGAATCCTACACTGACATAAAGACATGGACCACAGGGTGAACCTAGAAGAGAAACACACTGGTGGGACACAGGGTGGTGTGTTTGTGTTGGAGGGGTGTGAGAGAGGGTTCCAGATGAGGCACAGTGGCAGGGGGGGGGGGGGGGGGGGTGAGGTTGGTAAGGGAGTGACAGTGCAGCACAGTGGCAAAGAGGGGGTTGGGGGTCTGGCTAGGAGGAACACGCGTTTGACAATTCGGTGTTTACATCATCATGGTCCTTGTCATGAGCAGCATCATCACAGTGGCTCTAAGGACAGGTGAACACAGCAGACACTGGTGGGTGACAGGACAGAGGTCGGCAGTACATGACCTCATCAAAAGAGGAGATGACAGAGGTGGAGTGAGGAAGAGGAGAAGGAGGAGAGGGACAGATTAAAGGAGAGCGGGAAGGAGAGGGGTCTGGGAGGAAGTCACTCAAGTGCCCTTCCTGTACTGTAGTAACCTGGTGGTTGTTGTTTGGGGAGGGGTCAGTCTCAGGAGTTTCCTGGTTTAGATCAGGGTTGGTGGATGGAGGGTCACATCACACAGCGGTTACTGAGGAGAACGTCTCTGAGAGGAGAGAGTGGATGGAGAGTGGAGGTTTAAAGGTACAGGAGATAGTAGTAGTGGTAGTAACAGATCCAGGAGCTGACTGTACAGACATGAGAGAGAGGAGGGCTAAAAAAGAGCAGTGGCCCAGGCCCACCCCAAACCTCTTACTGTAGGGCCCCTGGAAACAGTGAGTTGAGTCCAATCGCTGAATCTGATGAATCCAAAGGCTGTATCCTGTGGATTCACATTATTTTCCTTCCTCAAGGCAGACATTCTTACTGTACATTAATGGGTAGTTAGGTGGTATTAAGGCTAAGAGATGATGGGGAGAACCCAGAGGTCCTGTCTTGCTGAGCCTGAGGATTCCATAGACTGGCAGCTCAGTGTTGATTTTTACAGAGGTCAAAAAAACATACCCAATAGAGGGATCATATCTGTTCAGAGAAATAGGCGTGTGGGGGTCTGGGGCAGAGAAAGAGGAGTGTGGGGGTCTGGGGCAGAGAAAGAGGAGTGTGGGGGTCTGGGGCAGAGAAAGAGGAGTGTGGGGGTGTGGGGCAGAGAAATAGGCGTGTGGGGGTCTGGGGCAGAGAAAGAGGAGTGTGGGGGTCTGGGGCAGAGAAAGAGGCGTGTGGGGGTCTGGGGCAGAGAAAGAGGAGTGTGGGGGTCTGGGGCAGAGAAAGAGGAGTGTGGGGGTCTGGGGCAGAGAAAGAGGAGTGTGGGGGTCTGGGGCAGAGAAAGAGGAGTGTGGGGGTGTGGGGCAGAGAAATAGGCGTGTGGGGGTCTGGGGCAGAGAAAGAGGAGTGTGGGGGTCTTAGGAGACAGCTACAGTGGATCTAATTCCCCACGAACAGAGCCTTGGGGTGGTCAGACGATTGATGGTCTTTGGGACGGAGGATGGTTCACTCAGACCCTGGTCCATTCTGCTGTAAATGGCCATGGAGCAACTCCAAGAGTAAAGATTCCATTTAGCCCAGGGCCCAGGGCTGAAGTTCTGACTGCATGTCATACTTCAAGACATCACATTCAGTACGTCTATGAGCGCATGCATGATGTACAGTTTACAAGTGTATGTGTGTACTCACTCTGCAGTGCTGAAGGCCACCTCAAAGTTGTGTCTGCGGTTGGCAGCAGTGAGAGAGGAGTAGTCAAAGGCCTCTGGGAAGAAGTTATGGACCAGGGCACAGAACGCCATGCCATCACTCCAACTGGATGAGAAGTTCTGGATGTCCACATTCTGCAGGAGGAAAGAAGAAGAAGAGGAGGAGTATACTATATTAATACTAATACTATATTCAATCACAAAGCATTAACCAATACTTCCAAATGTCATTAGTCACCTCATAGACTAGACTCAAGAGTATGTGAGAGAACACAGCATTGCAGACAGAGAAGACATGGTGGCAGGTTTTGATTGCAGTAGAGGGGTTATATAAAGGCCTAAGCCTCATAGCAGGATGAGCTAGTGTGAAGTGTGAATGCCTCAGATCTTTAAGGAGACAGGAAACTCAGCATAGTGCCATGGTGGGTTGGCTCACCTCGTATGAGCGGGTCTTGGCGCGGCACCAGTCCAGCAGCATCTGTTTGATGGAGTTGGCATTGGGCACCACACAGCTAGCGGAGCGCTGGACCATGTTCACCTTGGCAACCGCTTTATTCCCTGGACTGAAGGGGGATTGGTTTATGTTAGTATAGACTTGTTTAAACTCTTCTCATTCTTTGCTATTCTCAGTTCTTTCTATCCTTACCCTCCGCTCTCCTTCTCCAACTTCTCGATCATGGCTTTGCGGGACTGTGCGGCGGACGTCTTGGGCAGACTCTGGGCTCTCATCAGCTCCTTACGCTTCTCAGCCTGCCGGCGCTCCGCAGCACGGGACGCTGTGTCATCCTCACGGTCAAACACACTGATGGAGGAAGATAGAGAAGGGGTAAATTACAGTTCAACACAATTTCCGTTAATCCTATAGGGGTTGCAGAGGAGGAGGGTTTAGGCACAGAATTCAATACAGCACAGTATTATATGGGTTCAGTTCTCACCTGCCCACTTTCCTGGCGGAGCTGGAGCTGGAAGAGGTAGATGAGTAGCTGTAGGACTTCGACTGGACTGTCCCCACTACAGAACACAGGGAGGTGGTGGTGGTGGTGAGATCACACAACACCATATATGGATGAGAACAGATAGCAATCAAATTATGATTTAAATGAGGAGGAAGATGCATTGATGACTCACTGTCTGTTTTCTTCACATAACTGGCCTCCATGATGGTGCTGTGAGCTGTCCTGCTGCCATCACCTAGACACACAAACACGTACATTAGAACCATTTCAACTGACCTGGGAAGATCATGCAGGAGCTAGTGTTCTGCCCAAATGTATCAGCCATGTTGTCAGCCTAAGACATGGTGTGTGATTGGCCTACCAGACTGGGCAAAGTGGTTTGTCTTTGTGACTTGGCTGAGGGTGGAGCCATCAGCTGACTTCTCCACCTTCCTCATCACGACCTCTTCAGCTCCTCCTCCTCCCGTACGACCCTTCTGAGCGCGCTCTTCTCTCTGCTGCCGAAGCTCCACAAGACGAACCTCTCTCTCCTTTTCTCTTTGGTCTGAGATAGAGGAGAGGAGGGATGGCAAGAGGAAAAGGTCAGTGGAAAAAGAGGGAGAAGAGGCACTCAACAAGTTGACAGCATCTCATCTGCTACAAATCCAAACTAAACATGGGTTGAATGTTTGCGGAGGTACATTTCAAGATTCTTTCCAAAGCACCATCAAATGCCTTGGAACACAAACAGCCACCCACAGGTGAAAGACAAACACAACCAACCCCAGGCTGTGCTGTGGTGGGGCATGTGCTGAACAAACATTAAAGAGTGCAAACAGAGACCCTGAACGTCACGTCAGACCAGTGAGACACGGGCATAGAAAGGCTACTGAACGCTGTCCAACACTACTGTTACCCGATGCCTGGGAGCTCTAGCAGTCTTACCTGTCCCTATACCTTCCTAATCCCCAGAGACACAGTTAAGCGCTCATTATAATGGAACTAAATACCTCCGGCCTCTCACTTACGGTTTCAACAGATTGGCTAGGGTTAAGGGTAATACAGGGATGAACTGGGTGGCTAGCTACTAAGTCCATGGAAACTTCTCTGATACAGAGTTCCGAGTCCTGTCTGGAGTCTCAACAAACAATTAGCACTTTGCACCCAGCCGTCCATATGTGGAACAACATGAGGTGTGTTTGCCCTGAGACAGTGAGTGAATCATAAAGTCCCCGCATCCTCCTGATCACATATGATCACATATGGCACTGTGGTGAGTACTGGGTAGTCACTCCAACATCTACAGAAAACATAAAGACTCATGCGTTCCCTCATTGTCCACCATACAGGTTCCGCGTGTTCATGGTTGCTGCTGGTCAGTTCATGATCAATGTGTATCATTGAGAAAACTCAAATGACAAGCTCGAAACAGCACTGGTGGGACAGTATGGTTGACAATGAGGGGATACAGCCAAGTGGGACATTGATAAATGACTAACACGGATGCATATACTGCATTAACATAGTCCGCAAACACACAGGATGTTCCTACCTATTTCCTCCTGTGTACATCCCAGTACGGCTTCTGAGAGCAGGATGGGAGAACGTGAAAATAAGATCAGAAAATAAGGATGGAAAATGGCGAGAGATGAGGCAGGTACATAATGCAGACTAGATTTGATGAAGGTCAAACTACCAGCAGAAAGACCCAGCAGTTAATATCATAATTAAAACAAGACAATGATGGAGAAAAGACAACAGCTACAAATATGAAACCAGAGGGGGAAAATAACAAAGAGATGGATAAGGAAGAGAGAAAAAGGAGGTAAAAAAAGAAATGAGGTTGAGGTATAGAGTGGTCAAGTAAGTACAGAGAGTGAAAAATTGAAAGGTGTTAAGAGGTTGGAGAGAGGGAAGGGACACGAGGTTGGTTAGTCTGGCTGTGGTCTCTCTCACCTCTCTTCCTCTTACGCAGATCTCTCATGGCCTGTCGGATCATCTTCCTCTCCTCAAAGTCCTTGGACTCATCCAGCTGTCGGAAAGAACAGGACAGACGGAAGGAATGAGAGGGGTCGGTCTTCAGACGAACTCAGTCATATAGCTACAAATACACACAGCACACTCACACAGAGTGTAGTGTACACACACAGACACACAGAGTGTAGTGTACACACAGACACACAGAGTGTAGTGTACACACACAGACACACAGACACACACTGAAATGTAAAGGTACGACCTTTCCAAATATAAATTCTCTCAGCAGATCAGATTAAACTCTTCACTAATACACAAAAACAACAACACCACATTGCAACACATTTACGTTTGGGGATTTGAGGACTGTAAGCATGTGTGATATGGGGGAGTGGGAAGTACCATTTTATCCAGGAGCTCCTCATCGTCGATGGCGGCCAGCTGTTCTGCAGTCAGTTTTCCGGAGCGTTCTTCGACTTTGGCCCGAGCTGCAGAAGAGCCGTTGGGTACAGTAGCCGGGGCCTGACAGCATGCCACCTGCACCGTGGGCTCCACTGCAAACACTGGCTCTGAGGCCATCACAGGCTCTGCCTCCATCTACACAGACAGAGAGAGAGAGAGGGGGCATGATGGGTTATTTTCATGTTATACAGCTTTTTAAATCAGGATTGGTATCCATTTTAGACTGTGAGTGTGAACAATTTTTTATCCTCAGCTGAGGGTCAATGTTAATTTCAATTTCACAGACATAAACAGATACAAAAGGTGGTCGATCATACTCAAATACCATTTTCCAGCTGGTGAGAAACCATGGGACCAGAACACACAAGGCCAGGGGAGGGACAGAAAAGGGAGGCTTCTGATCCGTCAACCCCAGCTGTGTTTACAGCAGTTTGCTGACATTTAGGGTGGAATGAGCACTGGAGGATTTCAGGAAAACTTCCTGGAACGTTTGGAGGTGGGAGGGGGAGCATGTACTCCAAGAATCAACTAGACTCAGCCGCGGGACGATTTGTACTTGAGTGGATGGTCGGGGGGCTGGAACATAATTATAAATACGTTGTAGGCTGCAAATTGACCGCAAGAAGGCCAAACAGATCATATTTGACTAAAACATAACCATTTCAAACCTTGTTTACATTTGTATTTGATCACGTGTCTCTATGCGTGGTAATACTTGGGAACAGATTTCCAAAATTAAAATCACTTGAAGCTGATTTGCAGGTGTTTTTAACTTGCAACAATGAATAAGAGGGACATTTGAGGACTTGTGAGGCATCTGTTTCTCAAACTAGACACTCTAATGTTCTTGACCTCTTGCTCAGTTGTGCACCGGGGCCTCCCACTCCTCTTTCTATTCTGGTTACAGTTTGCGCTGTTCTGTGAAGGGAGTAGTACACAGCGTTGTACGAGATCTTAGGTTTCTTGGCAATTTCTTGCATGGAATAGCCTTCATTTCTCAGAACAAGAATAGACGGACGAGTTTCAGAAGATAGTTATTTGTTTGCCGCCATTTTGAGCCTGTAATCGAACGCACAAATGCTGATGCTCCAGATACTCAATTAGTCTAAAGGCCAGTTTTATTGCCTCTTTAAATCAGAACAACAGTTTCCAGCTGTGCTAACATAATTGCAAAAGGGTTTTCTAATGCTCAATTAGCCTTATAAAATGATAAACTTGGATTAGCTAACACAACCTGCCATTGGAACACAGGAGTGATGGTTGCTGATAATGGGCCTCCGTATGCCTATGTAGATATTCCATTAAAAACCAGCCATTTCCAGCAACAATAGTCATTTTCAACATTAACAATGTCTACACTGTATTTCTGATATATTTTATGTTATTTTAATTTACAAAAAATGTGCTCTTCTTTCAAAAACAAGGACATTTCTAAGTAACCCCAAACTTTTGAACAATAGCACACACACACACACACACACACACACACACACACACACACACACACACTAGTGCCTTTGGAAAGTATTCAGACACCTTCACTTTTTCTACATTTTGTTACATTACAGACTTAATCTAAAATTATTATACTTTTTTTTAAACCTCAGCAATCTACACACAATACCCCATAATGACAAAGCCAAAACAGGTTTTTAGATTTTTTTGTAAATGTATTAAAACTAAAAAAAAACAGGAAAACCTTATTTACATAAGTTTTTAGACCCGTTGCTATGAGACTTGAAACTTCATTGGAGTCCACCTGTGGAAAATTAAATTCATTGGACATGATTTGGTAAGGCACACACCTGTCTATATAAGGTCCCACATTTGACAGTGCATGTCAGAGCAAAAACCAAGCCATGAGGTCACAGGAATTGTCAGTAGAGCTCAGAAACGGGATTGTGGCGAGGCACAGATCTGCGGAAGGGTACCAAAACATTTCCGCAGCATTGAAGGTCCCCTATCGTCTAGAATCGGCTTTCTATTTCACAACAAAGCCTCCTTCACTCACGCCGCCAAACTTACCCTAGTAAAACTGACTATCCTGCTGATCCTCGACTTCGGCGATGTCATCTACAAAATAGCTTCCAATACTCTACTCAGCAAACTGGATGCAGTCTATCACAGTGCCATCCGTTGTGTTACCAAATCACCTTATACCACCCACCACTGCGACCTGTATGCTCTAGTCGGCTGGCCCTCGCTACATATTCATCGCCAGACCCACTGGCTCCAGCTCATCTATAAGTCTATGCTAGGTAAAGCTCCGCCTTATCTCAGTTCACTGGTCACGATAACAACACCCACCCGTAGCACACGTTCCAGCAGGTATATCTCACTGATCATCCCCAAAGCCAACACCTCATTTGGCCACCTTTCCTTCCAGTTCTCTGCTGCCAGTGACTGGAACTAATTGCAAAAATCGCTGAAGCTGGAGACTTTTATTTCCCTCACCAACTTTAAACATCAGCTATCTGAGCAGCTATCTGAGCAACTAACTGATCGCTGCAGCTGTACATAGTCCATCTGTAAATAGCCCACCCAATCTACCTACCTCATCCCCATGCTGTTTTTATTAAAGGTAATGATTCAAATATTCCACCCTGAAACCATATAATTGTATGAAATCTTTAGAAACTATAATCTGATGATGTATGTAGTTTTTGTCAGAATTAGAACAAGGACCTTTTGCTCCTTTTTAGTATGTAAGCAGGGTGCAAGTGTGAAACAAATGGTAAGAGGAGCTATCGACAGACAAGTTGTACTACTGCGTTCCTTACAGGACATTCTGTCTCCACCCGTGGAGGGGAGAAACTGTTAGGCTTGCAGAAGATTATGAAGCATGTTGCAGATTAAAGAAACAATGTATCTGTGAGGTGGAAAAACACTGACTGTCTGAGCAAGGCGTAGCTTAAGATTTGAACTTGTTTGTGTGTGTCTTATAAAGACTGTGTTTGCATTCTTGACTTTAGAACGTTCTCGTGAATAAATTGTACGAGCCTTTGCCTAATTATTATTAATCCCAAGGTCTTACAAACAGAGAGATACAGCGGTTCGACGTCCCTGCCAAGCAACAGTTAGCTCACTCATCATTGGCCCTCTCAGTCTGTCTAAGCAGTATGATGAGGAACAGCGGGCTCATGTCATGTGACAGGAGTAAAGCACTACTTTGGCTATGGGCCTGTAGAGGTGCAATAATGTAAACTGTGTAGGATTGAATCCAGCTTAACTCCTATACTAGTATACACACTACAGTACTGTAAAAGCACAAGCACATTGTCCAGGAGCAGATGGTGCACCTCAGTCAGTGCTGTTACAGACAGGAGAGATGTAAGCTTTTTGTGTGCTCCCACTGCTGACAGACGAATAAAGGAGATGAGACATGGACATAAACGCAGCAGTCTTCCATTAAGATACCACTGGCTTTGTAACCATTTATTTTAAGAGGCCATGAAGCCTATAGATAACACCTCTTAAATAGATTTTCATATGGTGCCACATGCCTTTTGCTGACTATAGAGGCTGGACTGGGCTGGTCTGCTAGACTTTAATGCTTTTGTTGTAGATGTCCAGGTCCAGATTTAGCCCCAGACTGCTGGCACTGACCCCATCAGCCCCCCCCCACCCCCTCTCCTCCCAGAGAGACCAGCCAGGGAGAGGGTGCCCCCCAGCCCCAGTGCAGACAGAGCTGTGTGATCCAGGGTGGCCTCTGGTTCTGGTCCTGGAGGTCTGGACTGAGATTCAGGGGTCTGACCCATGGGACAGGTCAGAGTGAGAGCCACTTGACCGCAGTGGAATGTTATTGGACACAGCCCTGCATAAAAACACCAAAACAAACAGATGCTGGAACAGATGCTTGGACATTGTGGGGTTAGGGGTGAGGGAGTGAGGGAGAGGGGTGAGGGAGAGGACAGATCCACTTTAAAATGGCTTGTTATATAATTCATTAGTGATTAGGGTTCCAGTTATAGTACCCTAGGGCAAGAGATGGGGTTATTTTCTTCTGTGAGAGTGTGAGAGTGGACATAGGTTAAGAGTGGCTGGTGAGGGCCTCCCGGGTGGCGCAGTGGTTAAGGGCGCTGTACTGCAGCGCCAGCTGTGCCATCAGAGTCCCTGGGTTCGCGTCCAGGCTCTGTCGTAACCGGCCGCGACTGGGAGGTCTGTGGGGCGACGCACAATTGGCCTAGCGTCGTCCGGGTTAGGGAGGGCTTGGTCGGTGGGGATGTCCTTGTCTCATCGCGCACCAGCGACTCCTGTGGCGGGCCGGGCGCAGTGCGCGCTAACCAAGGTTGCCAGGTGCACGGTGTAGCCCCGACACATTGGTGCGGCTGGCTTCCGGGTTGGATGCGCGCTGTGTTAAGAAGCAGTGCGGCTGGTTGGGTTGTGTATCGGAGGACGCATGACTTTCAACCTTCGTCTCTTCCGAGCCCGTATGGGAGTTGTAGCGACGAGACAGGATAGTAGCTACTACAACAATTGGATACCAATATTTTTTTTAATTTAAATTAAACAAATTTAATAAAAAATAAAAAAAGAGTGGCTGGTGTGCCTAACACTATGCCATTGTGTGATGTGTCCGTACACTTTTAGTACTGGGTTATATAAGAGCTGGGAAAAGAGATCCGCATCTCTAATTCATTGATGATTGGAAAGAGACAGGCTTTTTTGTCTTCTTTCATGGGCATGAGAGTGGACATTGTGCTAAGGGTGTCTGGTTGAGTCTAACACTATGCCATTGAGAGTGTCCGTACACTCTAGACCTACGGGACTCAGTTATGTAAGAGGTGTTGAGGCAGAGGTGGATCTATATAGTACGGCATTGTGAGGCGTAGGGGTCGGGTAAGATCAGCTTCCATGCATGCCAGTCATCTGTCAGTCTGTGACATGACTGAACTAAAGGAGAACAGCTTCCCTCTGGGTGGGGGAGGCCTGACGGACAGGACCAGCTGGTCTGGGAGCATTACTGGGCCAAGGACCCTGTCCAGCTGAATAATACCACATCAATTCCTTCAATATCCCTCAAAATGTCATCAACATACAACAATAAACATACACTATAGAGCCAGGATGCTCTGTCACTCAGAGCAGCTCAGAATACATTACATTATTAGGAATAACAGACTTGGCAAACTTTCACACACACCAATCTACAGCAACATACAGTATGATTTCCCAACCAACAGAGCAGAGAGGTCAACAGGTTTCAGAGCCTATCTGTGTCAGTGTTAGTGGTATCGGTGTTCAAATCAAAATCAAATCACATTTTATTTGTCACATACACATGGTTAGCAGATGTTATTGGTCACATACACATGGTTAGCAGATGTTATTGGTCACATACACATGGTTAGCAGATGTTATTGGTCACATACACATGGTTAGCAGATGTTATTGGTCACATACACATGGTTAGCAGATGTTATTGGTCACATACACATGGTTAGCAGATGTTAATGTGAATGTAGCGAAATGCTTGTGCTTCTAGTTCCGACCATGCAGTATCTAACAAGTAATCTAACAATTTCCCAACTACTTATACACAGAAATGTAAAGTAATGAATAAGAATATGTACATAATACCAGACTAATACCATCAGAGTAATTTGAAGGTAAATGACATAGGACAGAGAGAGAGAGAGCCTCTACATTGTCAGCTCTTGGCTGGGTTCCCTTTACCCCAGTCAAAACACAGAGCAGAGCTGACCTTTTTGACCTGGACTACAGCAGGCTGCAGGGTTCAAGAGCAGTCTGACTGCCTCTAGAAGGCTGAGGAGCACATCAGGTCCAATTTCTCGAGTCCTGTAATTACAAAGGGTCTGATGGAGTGCCATTGGTGTGTCACATACCTGAGATGTAATCAGAGAGAGCACCCAGGCTGTGATCCATCAGTTGGCCACAGAGAAGGGTATGGTTCAGTATCTGACCAGGATATCCCAAATCAATTCGTAATGTCAAAGAGAGGTGAGGAGTTCCTAAAAGACTGAAGGGTAGTCCAAGTCCAACACAATCTTAGGGACCTATTTTAGGAGGAGAGTGCCACAGAGATCTTAGGAGCCCAGTGTTTGGGCAGTAGACCAGAGGCTTTCATCATGACCAGGCGGTTACTCAGAAGATTAAATGACAGCAAACAGGATACTTCCTCCCACCACAGGATGTGTGTCCCCTGACAGAACACGGAAACAAACCAGAACACCTGCACAAACACTCAGGGCAGTGAGGGCACCTCCACAAACCCCAACATCCACCCAATAGGATTAATGCATTTAAAAACGCAGGTGTCACACACTCACAGGTGTCACACACTCACAGGTGTCACACACTCACAGGTGTCACACACTCACAGACAATGAGAGAGGGGCTGGCACGAAACAGTGAGAGAAGAGAGAGAAGGTCATGCTTTGTGGATGGGAGGGGATGATGTGGATGGGAGGGGATGATGTGGGATGATAGAGATCATGTTGGAACTGTCCTCATAAGTAGAGGGTGGAAAAAGACAGCAGGAGAGAAGGAGGGGCTACAGGCATGAAGGAGGGGCTAAAGGAAGGAGGGGCTAAAGGCATGCAGACGAGATGATTGGTTACGGTTAAATCCGCTTCTTCACAATGATACCACTAACCCGGGGATGTAACCAGACATCTGTACTGACAATGTACTCTAATCTGCTGTCAAGCTGAACACTAAAACAATAAACTAACCTAGACTGATCAGATGCTTATTATAGATGCGAAAACCTGTCATCCAAGATTAGAGGAAAATCTAGGCATCAAAGAGGGATGGGGAAGAGAGTGTCAGTAAAGAATAAGAGACTGGAACTGATTCTAAATATTTTGTCAGGAGGGGATCCATACAGGCATAGAGAGAGAGAGGTATACCATGCTGTTGCTGTGAGAGATGCCTCCTAGTCCTATCAGTGAGGAGGTGGAAGAAGAACGACGTGTGGCAAAGGTGGCACAGTGTGGGACTGGTGTGGCCTCAGGTTCACAATCTCGTCCATCGGGTGTTTTAGGGCTGAGGGGTGTGCTGGATGGAAGTTGGAGGTCATTGGGAGTGCTGGGTGTTGGCTCCGGGATGAAGGCTGTGTAAGGTGGTGGTTCAGGCAGGCCCAGGGCCTGACACAGAGCCTCCACCTGGCGGGCCAGCCTCTCCTGCTGGATACGCAGCCTCAAGTTCTCCTCCTGCAGAGCTGCCAAAGCTGTAGACAGAGGAGCCACACGCGCTGCAGCCTCCTCGAGCCGTGCATCCACCCGCTTCCCAAAGGCCTGCAGGTCACTGTGGATCTCCCCCACGGCACAGCGCAGTGTCAGCTCCAGCCCACACTCACCACCCTCACTCTCCTCCTCCTCAGCCTGATCTTGGGCTAGCAGGTCACCAATCACCTCCTCCAAACCAGACTCCGCACACAGGCTGTCTGGATTGCCCACCAGGGGCTGTGGAGCCTCTGAGGCCGACAGGAAGTCCAGGTTCACTCCAGGCATGGTGGGTAACTGCTCTCAATATCAAAAGTCACACCGAAGGTCGTATCTCATTACAATGAGATGCAAAGTCCCTCTCTTTCAACTAAGCGCTAGGAACCAAATCGAGCTCTAAGAGTTAAACAATCCAAGAGCAATGTTGGTTGAGTTTTCAGTACGTATCCCATGGGAGAAGAGGACAGTATCTCTCTGTCTGCCTGTTTATAGAGACCCTCCAAAACAACTCTAGTTCTTTATACCCCCCACAAATCCCAGACAGCCAATGAGCATTCACAGAATCCCGTTTCCAAGGCAGCAGAGGCCCCCACCCCTTTGTTTCCCTCAGGTGCCATAGACATGTGTATTTATTTATCACTAGCCCCATCTATTATTCCACTGAGTCAGTCAGGGCCTGGGTGTCTGGTGGGGGGCCGGAGGGGAAATACGGGTGACAACAATTCATAACCCCCCCTCCCTCAACTCCGCATTTATTTAGAACCCTTGTCCTTCACACCTCGATTGGCAGGCAACTGGGGTTTGGATGGGGCTGTGTCTGTGTCTGGCCGACTGAGAGGGCCGACAGAATTTTACTTAAAGTGTTTGACAGCAGCCTCTCAAGTCTCTCAGGCTTGACATTATGAGTCAGTTGAGCTGCATGGGTCAGGTCAGAGGACAGGTCACCAAGGGTTAGGAGAACCTAAGAAGCACACCGGGCTGTGAGAGAGAGACAGATGGTGGTCAATGTGGTGGGCTATAGACACCCTGAACCTGGTTCTGGTTGACCCTGGCCGTGGGGAAGGCTCTTGTTAAAGGCCAGCTGCTCTCTGCCGTGTGCTTGCTTTGGAACTTGCTGATAGAATATAATATCACAGTGGTCTGATCAGCTGCTGTAACGTGTGCATTCTTCAAGTGCTTTGTGTGTCAAGTTGAATGCTTTGAGAGAGTGTTGAACAGTCTGTGTCTATATGAATGTGTGCCTCCAGCATGCATTTGTGTGTATGTATGGAATGGTTATAACCATTCCAATTTTAGAAAATTATAGCACTATAGGTCTGCATGAATCAAATCATCTGAACTCAAACTACAGTGATCTACAGTGATATCAGGTGAACAAGGTTAGCGCAACACAAGCAAGCCCTCTTAGCATGTAATGTTGTTCTTAATCTCTGGTACACACACCTAAATGGTGCTTAAGCAATATAGCTAAAACTGTGTTCACTGAAAACCAGCATTTTTGTAGTTATTTGGCATGGTGGTTTCCAGGGATGGGTTCAGTTACATTTCAATTCAGAAAGTAAACAAAATTCTTATTCTAATTCAAAATGTTCCTAATTGAAAAGCATTGATGAGAATTGGAAATGGAATATCATTGTACTTCCTGAATTGACTGGAATTTAAATGGAACTTCCCCAACCCTGGTGATTTAATCATACCCCTAGGCATTCCTTAATATTGATATTGAGTGTGTAACTGAACTGTTGATCCTGGGATTTAGAGGACAGCAGAACGGCTTCCAGGAACGGGGAGCAGGCCAGAGAAAATGTGGCCAGGCAGGCCAGGAGAAGTGGGTCAGACCCTATCAAGGACATCACTTTAGTCTGGCGCACACACACACGCACACACACACACACACACACACACACACACACACACATCTGAACACTGCAACAAGGTTTGTGTTTGTGTGTGTGTGTGTGTGTCTGTCAAAACACAGGGACAAAGAGACAGAGAGAGCATGTGTTGTGCATGTGAATGTTCTCTATATCTCTGAATGTTATGTATCTGTATAATAAGCAAGTGACTGTATTCATGCCCTAAGGCACACCTGTGTAAATCAGATAGCCATTAATTGCGTCCGTCTCAGAGAAGTGACAATGTCTTTGATCGTTGTGACTGGAGGTCGACCGATTAACCAACATGGCTTATTTCAAGTTTTCATAACAATCGGTAATCAGCCTTTTCGGACGCCGACTAAATTGCAATCCACGAGGAGACTGTGTGGCAGGCTGACCACCTGTTATGCGAGTGCAGCATCAAAAGGACCTTGTGACTGCAAGGAGCCAAGGTAATTTGCTAGCTAGCATTAAACGTATCTTATAAAAAACAATCAATCTTCACATAATCACTAGTTAACTACACATGGTTGATGATCTTACTAGGTTAACTAGCTTGTCCTGCGTTGCATATAATCAATGTGGTGCCTGTTAATTTATCATCGAATCACAGCCTACTTCAACTTGATGATTTAACAAAAGCGCATTCGCGAAAAAAACACAATCGTTGCAATAATGTACCTAACCATAAACATCAATGCCTTTCTTAAAATCAGTACACAAGTATATTTTTTAAACTTGTTATGGAGTTAAAAAATTGTATTAATGTTAGCAGGCAATATTAACTAGGGAAATTGTGTCACTTCTCTTGCATTCAGTGCAAGCAGAGTCAGGCTATATGCAGCAGTTTGGGCTGCCTAGCTCGTTGTGAACTGTTGAAAAGCCATTTATTCCTAACAAAGACCGTAATTAATTTGCCAGAATTTTACATAATTATGACATAACATTGAAGGTTGTGCAATGTAACAGTAATATTTAGACTTTGGGTTGCCACCCGTTCGATAAAATATGTAACGCTGGGCCTCCCGGGTGGCGCAGTGGTTAAGGGCGCTGTACTGCAGCGCCAGCTGTGCCATCAGAGACACTGGGTTCGCGCCCAGGCTCTGTCGTAACACAATTGGCCTAGCATCGTCCGGGTTAGGGAGGGCTTGGCCGGTAGGGATGTCCTTGTCTCATCGCGCACCAGCGACTCCTGTGGCGGGCCGGGCGCAGTGCGCGCTAACCAAGGTTGCCAGGTGCACGGTGTTTCCTCCGACACATTGGTGCGGCTGGCTTCCGGGTTGGATGCGCACTGTGTTAAGAAGCAGTGTATCGGAGGACGCATGACTTTCAACCTTCATCTCTTCCGAGCCCGTACGGGAGTTGTAGCGACGAGACAAGATAGTAGCTACTAAAACAATTGGATACCACGAAATTGGGGTAAAAATAATAAAAAATATGTAATGCTTTCACTGAAAGAATAAACGTTTTGTGAAATGAGAGTTTACGGATTTGACCATATTAATTCTGTGTGTTTATTATAATTAAGTATATGATTTGATATTTGATAGAGCAGTCTGACTGAGCGGTGGTAGGCAGCAGCAGGCTCGTAAGCATTCATTCAAACAGCAGCTCTTAGCAATGCTTGGATGCACAGCTCTGTTTATGACTTCAAGCCTATCAACTCCTGAGATTAAGCTGGCAATACTAAAGTGCCTATAAGAACATCCAATAGTCAATGGTATATGAAATACAAATTGTATAGAGAGAAATAGTCCTATAATTCCTATAATAATTACAACCTAAAACATCTTACCTGGGAATATTGAATACTCATGTTAAAAGGAACCACCAGCTTTCATATGTTCTCATATTCTGAGCAAGGAACTTAAACATTCGTTTTTTTGCATGGCACATATTGCACTTTTACTTTCTTCTCCAAAACGTTGCATTATTTAAACCAAATTGAACATGTTTCATTATTTATTTGAGATTAATTGATTTTATAAATGTATTATATTAAGTTAAAATAAGTTTTCATTGTTCATTCAGTATGGTTGTAATTGTCATTTATTACAAAAATATATATATAAATTGTCCGATTAATCGGTATCGGCTTGTTTTGGTCCTCCAATAATCGGTATCGGCGTTGAAAAATCATATTCGGTCGACCTCTAGTTGTGACCCCATCGCAGTTATTTACAAGAGAGTGTCTAAAAATAGTCAGCAGCTTAATCCAGAACACACCAATAAAACTCAGCTGGGACTTCACCCTGGCCCCCCCTCCAGAGAAGAACAGCACAGTGAGATAAATGATCTCAGGCCACAGCTTTAAGTCATATAGCCATAAAACACCAGGGATAAAACAGTAACACACTGCATCTGACTTACGGCTCCACTAACAAAATCCACAGACCAGGATCATCTCCAAAATAGTCAGAGACCTCATCTCTCTCTCCCTTTCTCCTGTCCTCCATAAAAGCCCTGTACAGGGGCCATATACTAGGGAACATGTGTGCTGGTTGGGTAACCCGTGCTCAGTGTTTGTTCAGGCTGTGCTGACAATAGGGAGATTAGTGTGCTGTATGACAGTGAGTGGCCAGGACTGACAGTTGATCATTCACTGTGGGACCGTGGCCATAAACCCCTGTCCAGCGTTACCAGCGTGACCCAGGGCTCTGCTGTAATCTCCATGCCCGCAGGAGTGCTACTGCTTGTCCGTCGTCGCCGCAGAGATAGAACGAAGGCATTATTTACGCCCGAGGGCACGGGTCAGCAGACAGCCTGGACGGGTGGCAGAGATGAGTGGGCACAGGTGAGGGTACCTAAGCCAGGTCCGACGTGGGCATCAATAACACCAACGGCCGGTCCCATCTGCCACATACACCCAGAGCTATTCCAACAGCACTCCCTCTTTCTCACTCTCACTTAGCTTAAGTCTCCGATCCACCTGTTTGTTGATCTTACCCTCCATTTCCATCCTTAACGCTCCCACCTTTTTTTAATCCTTCCAATTACCAATATTTATCATCTCTCCCCAACCCGCTTCTTGCTCGCTTTCTTCAGAGTTGATGCATTTTTATTATTCTGCCCATTGTAAGATTCAATGCTACCTTATCTGCATTATCCCAGTCCAAAAGCCTATCTGAACCTGAGCCGTCATTAAGTAACTGGTTGTGTATAGGGGTGATAACGATGATAAGGTTTGAGTACATACCACCAGAAAGGAGCAGAGGACCACCCACACAGATCACAAACAGTCTGTGTACCCCATGGCTGCTCCTTTACCAAACACCAATAAAGACTAACTCATCCAAAACAACCCTCTTATCACACAGCTTTGATTGCAAGACCTCCATAATAGGACTGTTCCATCAGTGTGTCTACAACCCTACGATCCTATAAAGGACAGAGGAATGTGAATGAGGATCAATGTCAATGCCTTGTCATAACATTGCCCTCTTTGGGTACAGCAAGCCCCATCCCCCTCTCCCTGTCTCCTACACCCAGGCTGCTGTGGTCAGAGAGAGGTCGTAAATTCCTGGAGGAGATTATCTCCTCATGGCCACAGTATAGCGAGAGAGTAGAGTTTTCATAGAAGAGAACAAAGGAATTTCTTACACCTCACAGAACTTGAGGTCCGAACAACATGTGTGTTTCGGAGAAGGTATAAAAGATCGGTGAAGAATCCAGCTACAAACTGGTCCGTTTGGTGCAATTTTGTGGAGCTCATGGGAGACGGTGCGGCCACATTACCATAACGCTGTTTATTTAATAGCCTCAGATATGAGGTTTACATCTAATTGTTGTATAAGATGAATGAGTGAAGATGATACTGTTTGTAAAATTGTGTAATGTGATTTTGGACTGTTTAATGAAGGAAACTCCAATTCCCTTTTGAGTTTAACTAAATCAGAGGACCGCCCATGAGCCCAGTTAGGGTCGGGCATCCTGGGACAGGCCCTTTTCTGCAATTCCGAATAAAACCTCACCTTCAGAATTTCTCAACAGACCATGATTCTCTCAATTACAAGAGGACAAAAGTTGCAGACCAGCTTACCTCGATAACAAGAGGGCCAAGGTTTGAGACCAGACTGCTGAATCTTTTAACCATCCCACGTGGTTAAACTCTTAGACTATCGATACCGTCAGAATAAGAACAATTAATTACTAGTCTGCAGCTAGGAATTCGGTATCATTGAACGCGAAGAAAGACAACTGCCGAAACATCTATCCATAACGACACACTGAGCGTAAATATATATATTGATTGCAATTGTTCTCGAATGAGTGAGCATTCATGTGCAAAGGATTAGCATTTCAATTGTTATAATTATCAACTGTGTGTTGTCTTATCTCAGTCGACCCCCACTTCCCTGTCGTACACCAAGCCGCGATACCGGTTTATCCCACTAGGGAAACTCCTTATCATTTCCTTGTAACTATCTACTGTTTGTTTATGCATTTCTGTGAATTACTTAGTTAGTAAATAAATGATTTAAGACAATTGATGTATGGATGACTCATAGTGAAGGGTTCATGCAGATAACCAACAATTTACGACGTTTGGAATGAGACTAACGTGAGGTAAAGAAGAATTCATTCATCAGAAGACTATGAAAATATCTGAAAAGATCTTTGATCTTTGTGATCTGAATATTTTCCTTGGTGCCGCGACTTCCTAGTTAATTACAGTTACATGATTAATCATTTTAATCGCGTAATAATAATTACAGAGAGTCATTTGATAAAGATTAATCTTCAGTTTAATGATGCCAAAGACATGCCAGCCTGTTAATGGTGGGACTGGAAGCCAATCCAGACAAATCCATCATCCATCATTGTCACGCACCCTTGAACTTCCATGGGCCTGATAGACTGTGGGACAGGTGGTGGGGCCTAGACCCAGGACAGAGGTACAGTGCAGCAGCCCTGCTTGATGCTAACCTAGAGCGAGAATAGCATCTGCCAGCTTCCCTTCACAAATCTCATTAGCAGAGTTATTTCCACGTGTCTCTAATAACCTGAATAAGCCCGGCTGATATACCATGCTGGTTGCTTTGGCTGAAAAAGTGTCCCCTGTTTGCCTACACAAAAAGAAACACGTCTTGTGCTCTTATTCACAAACACATTCGAAACCTCAACACATGGTCTCAGTACCTCCAAACAAGGACAAGTGCACATATGTAGCGCAACTGTCTTGGTGTAAATCCTTACAAAAAAGGACATCAAAATAATCCAATGGTCGTATCCATGACTTTCACAACGAGCCACCAAAGTTTACCACTGAAAATGGGAAATGTTTTCAATTCAATTGTAACACATCACATACACAGACATGCAAGCCTCTCGACCAGAGTTACCTATTAGTCCTGATTATGCCTAGCACGGGTCAAGCATACACCTCATCTTCAGCAGAATGAATACATGTCTTCTTGCCCCTTCATCTGGCTCAGTCTGTCTGTGTGTAACTGCAGGGTTAACTGATAGAGACAGTCTCTCTGCAACATCTTTCACCCCCCCCCCCCCCCTCTCAACCCCAATCCCAGGCAGCGTCCTCCCAGCCCAGCCCGGCCCTGATCCCCTAACCAGATTACTGCTCCGCTCTACATGGGGGGGTGGAATAGAAAACCATTAAGGAGGTAGGAAACTAGACTACACTTTTCCCTTACCCTACATTCACTTCCCTTCATTCACTCATGATAGAGCTTATTCCTTTTAAGAAGTGCCGTTTAAGAAGTGTAACTTTCATCTAAATTGTAACATTCTGTCATTAACAGTGCATGTTCAAATGTATAGCAAATAACACGTTTTCATATAAAACATTTAAAAAAGACTATAGTAAGTGCCTATTACAGTAGGTGATGCAAAGTAACAGGGTTATTTCTTAAGGCAGACATAAATCCCCTTGTGACAGGGGGAAAAGAAGAGTGTTGTGTGCAACAGGGAGAGGCAATTGAGAAAATGAAAATGTATGGGTAACATGGTTGACATGTTATGATCATACCCACTCAGTTTCCCACCACAAAACACCAGGACATTACCAAAAAGAGTAGAACCAGCTCACATGCTTTTACTATATGATTTGACTATTGGATTCAATGTTAGGTTCAAAGTTTCTTTTTAAAGTATATATTTTGTAAGGAATAGATTCAGCACATTAAAACAAGAGTTTAGTTCACATGACTGAATTATCTTAAAATGAGGGACAGAAGTAGATGAATCAATAATCACATGAAACAAATAATAATCTTCAGAAATGACTGTCAGAGCATCTAGGGCTTTACAATGATGGTGAAATGTTGGAATTAAGGGGGTTCAAATCTTCCTAGAAATGACACAGGGTTGACGGAGGTACTTGTGAATTTGCTGAATTTTGCAAATGTATTGAATTCTCTATGTGGTCTATATAAAAGGTCACTTAATTTATAGAACAGGCTTTTAAAATGCCATATTGGTGCACAATTTCTACTGAAAAATATCATAGGTACGCAAAAGGCACCCATTTTGTGGAACGACCCCTGTGTCATCATCTAGTTGAGTGGCTAGGACTGTAGAGAGGTGGCATGGGACGGTAGGGAGGTAGCATGGGACTGTAGGGAGGTAGCATGGACTGTAGGGAGGTAGCATGGACTGTAGGGAGGTAGCATGGACTGTAGGGAGGTAGCATGGGACGGTAGGGAGGTAGCATGGGACTCTAGGGAGGTAGCATGGACTGTAGGGAGGTGGCATGGACTGTATGGAGGTGGCATGGGACTGTAGGGAGGTAGCATGGGACTGTAGGGAGGTAGCATGGACTGTAGGGAGGTAGCGTGGACTGCAGGGAGGTAGCATGGACTGTAGGGAGGTAGCATGGACTGTAGGGAGGTAGCATGGACTGTAGGGAGGTGGCATGGGACTGTAGGGAGGTGGCATGGGACTGTAGGGAGGTAGCGTGGACTGTAGGGAGGTAGCGTGGACTGTAGAGAGGTAGCGTGGACTGTAGGGAGGTAGCATGGACTGTAGGGAGGTAGCATGGACTGTAGGGAGGTAGCGTGGACTGTAGGGAGGTAGCGTGGACTGTAGGGAGGTAGCGTGGACTGTAGGGAGGTAGCGTGGACTGTAGGGAGGTAGCGTGGACTGTAGGGAGGTAGCGTGGACTGTAGGGAGGTGGCATGGACTGTAGGGAGGTGGCATGGACTGTAGGGAGGTGGCATAGACTGTAGGGAGGTGTCATAGACTGTAGGGAGGTGGCATAGACTGTAGGGAGGTGGCATAGACTGTAGGGAGGTGGCATGGACTGTAGGGAGGTGGCATGGACTGTAGGGAGGTGCAGAGATACATCTCAGGAGGGATGGGATGGGGCATAGAGGGAATGAAGTGCCCAGTGCACCTCCCTCCCTCTCTGTCTGTTTCTCATACCCTACAAGGACACTCTTTGTTTGATAAACACCACGTCCGCCCTGCTCGCTCGCTCTCTCTCCCTCCCTCTCACGCTCTTATTAGGCACATGAGGCACTTGCTTTTAGGGGCAAAGCAAGTGCTTTGTGACAACAATGATGCATTAAAAAAAAAATAAGAATAGAATAGAATTAAGTATGACATTTTAAGGCAAGAGGAAAACCATGACTGTTCAACTTATAGTCAGTCGTACATTTATTGATAGCTTTTAAAGGCATCACGTGCAAAACTCAGGTTTGACACATGTTACAGTCATTTAAAGTCCTACTCCAGTCTCCTTTTCACCTCATTTAAAATCTGATTTACTTAACAACAGGCACACCTCAATAGGTGGTCCAGGTATGACATGTCATGGCACAGGTGGGGGGGCTTTCCTTTTTTGTTCTCTATTGCTCCTCTGTTGTTCGTCAAGCAAGTGGGGAGGCCGGTGACATCACATCAGACCATCTCCTTAAATGCCCTATTCCTTGAAGTTTACAGTTGTGTCAAAAAAAATGCTTTGCTGAAAAGATATATGTTTTACCCTTCAGTGTGTGCTGTACACATTACTGTATTTATACTTGGGATACTGTGTTTCAATTGGATAAGTCAAAAAAATTGCTGTAGTGTGTCTTTAACCCTGCGTTTCTGCCAGGACAGGAGGAGTGGAGTGTTACAGTACCTTGAATGAGGATCCAGAAGTGAGGCTGGAGGGGGTCTTGAAGGGGGTCGCTCTCAGACCCATGGTCAACTCTGCCAGAGAGAGAGAGAGAGCCATACAGTTAGAGACTTACATGGAGCTGAAGTGTCAAAAGCTATATAAAACAATGTCACAGCACACCACCAGTGTTTAACCATAAATAGTTACATGTTAAATGGACTCAAGTCCCTAAAGCATCTATGTTTTTGTATATTGTACATGATGATTTGAATATGGCTCTGAGTGTCCATGAGGGGACCATCCCTCACTTACATAAGCCGTCATGGTGCCTTCCTGTATTATACTTATGCAACAAACCAAAAAATATTCTACTGAGCCATTTACTTCATATAATATTCTTATCTTGTATTATTTCTTATTGTTGTTGCATTGTTGAGAAGGAACCTGCGAGTAAGCATTTCTTTGGACGGAGTATACCATGTGTATCCTGTGCATATGACTAATAAAACTTTAAATGATGTCATAAAGGATGGTAGTGGGTCACACTATGGACCCCGCCACCGCTAATACAAACACCCATGTTCCATCTTTCTCTGCACACATACAATGTCATGTGACCTGTGCACCAACACACAGTAAACTGGGGACCAACATAATACGTTTTTTTCTGGATCAAAAAGGGGCTTAGTGGTTGGGTGGGTGGGTGGTTGGGTGTGGCAGGGGGGCGTGGTAATGGGCACGGTCAGCCCGGTGGAGAACATTTTAGAGGCCTCCACCTTGGCAGTGTAGGGAAATGCTTTAATATTTAAGCCAATTACCTGCCATTCTCAAAATTTCACCATGAAGATAAAGAGAAATATTTTCAGTTTTAAAGCACATTTTCTCCAATCCTACACATTTTCTCATAGAGCGGAGAGAGAAAATGTTGCCGTTTTAAAGCTAATTTCCTGCAATTCTATGCACTTTGACATGGCTAATGCTGTGTTCCTTTGTCAAACATAATAAAATCAATACTGCTAAATTCAATGTTTTGGCAATTTTAAATTCTCCCTGACTGTCTAGCTTTTATTTAGATGATTGATAGTATTCTAATATTCTAATTTATATATATATATATATATATATATATAAACAATATATAGATAAGTTCATTAAGCGTTTTTCCATTCCGAAAATGAATTTAAAAAAATATACAGTGCATTCGTAAAATATTCAGAACGTAACAACATTTTGTTACATTACAGCCTTATTCTATAATTGATTCAATTGTTTTTTCCCCCTCAACAATCTACACACAATACCCCATAACGACAAAGAAAAAATAGGTTTTTAGACATTTTTGCAAAGTTATGAACAAATGAAATAACACATTTACATATTCAGACCCTTTACTCAGTACTTTGTTAAAAGCACCTTTGGCAGCGATTACAGCCTTGCGTCTTCTTGGGAATGATGCTACAAGCTTGGCACACCTCTATTTGGGGAGTTTCTCCCATTATTCTCTGCAGATCCTCTCAAGCTCTGTCAGGTTGGATGGGGAGCGTCGACGCACAGCTATTTTCAGGTCTCTCCAGATATGTTAGATAGGGTTCAAGTCTGGGCTCTGGCTGGCCCACTAAGAGACTTGTCTTTAAGCCACTCCTGGATGGTCTTGGCTGTGTGCTTAGGGTTGTTTTCATGTTAGAAGGTGAACCTTTGTTGTTGTACTGTTGGAAGGTGAACCTGTGTGCTTAGCGTCATTATCCTGTTGGAAGGTGAACCTTCGTCCCAGTCTGAGGTCCTAAGCGCTCTGGAGCAGGTTTTCATCAGGGATCTCTCTGTACTTTGCTCCGTTCATCTTTCTCTCAATCCTGACTAGTCTTCCAGTCCCTACCACTGAAAGACATCCCCACAGCATGATGCTGCCAACACCATGCTTCACCGTAGGGATGGTACCAGGTTTCCTCCAGACGTGACGCTTGGCATTCAGGCCAAAGACTTCAATCTTTGTTTCATCAGACCAGAGAATCTTGTTTCTCATGGTTTGAGAGTCTTTCAGTGCCTTTTGGCAAACTCCATGTGGGCTGTTATGTGCCTTTTAGGGTTAGTGAAAGGGGGATACCTAGTCAGTTGTACAATTGAATGCATTCAAATTAAATGGGTCTTCCGCATTTAACCCAACCCCTCTGAATCAGAGAGGTGCGGGGGGCTGCCATAATCGACATCCACGTCTTTGGCACGCAGGGAACAGTGGGTTAACTGCCTTGCTCAGGGGCAGAACGACAGATTTGTACCTGGTCAGCTCGGGGACTCGATCCAGCAACTTTTAGTTTACTGACCCAATGCTCTAACCACTAGGCTACCTGCTTTTACTGAGGAGTGGCTTCTGTCTTGATTTTTGCTCTGACATACACTGTCAACTGTGGGACCTTATATAGACAGGTGAGTGCCTTTGCAAATCATGTCCAATCAATTTAATTTACCACAGGTAGACTGCAATCAAGTTGTAGAAACATAAAGGATTATCAATGGAAACAGGATGCACCTGAGCTCAATTTTGAGTCTCTTTTTTATTTGCATACATTTGCAAAAATGTCTAAAACCCAGTTTTTTCTCTTTGTCATTATGGGGTTTTGTCTGTAGATTGATGAGGAAAACAATTAATTGAATCAATTTTAGAATAAGGCTGTAACGTAACAAAATGTGGAAAAGTCAAGGGGTCTGAATACTTCCCGAATGCACTGTATATATTTTTACACTGTTTTACACATAAGACAGCAGCTATGTCAGTTTAACCACATCTGTAAAACAGAAGTGCCTGTTTGATGCATTCCAGTGTTCTGTACTGTACACTCAGGACTGTTGTTAGGAGCTGCTGGGTGAACACAAGACATTCTCCAAACCGGTCTTCAGTCAGTGGCAGGGAGCTTCCAAAAAAGGAACCCAAAGGCATTAGAGCAAAATTGGGCTTAACGCCGGCCTCTTGAAGAAGCCCAGTGGAGCTGTCAGAGGGTCTGGGAGGAGGGAGATGAGGCGAGGGGGCTAATCAGAGTCTGAATGGGTGCTGTAATAGTCCTGCTCCAGGCAGGGTCTTAAGTAAACTGTTTGGGTTGGAGGTCCTAGTGGTTGGAAAATGCTGGAGCACAAGACTGGTTGTTTGGACAGATGTCCACAGCAGCTGTGAACAGGCCGCTTCTGAGACACATCAAAACACTAACATACACATACACAGAAAGATGAACAGAAACATACACAGACAAGTAGGTGTCCAGAGGGGTATCCTACGAAGAAAGCTAGATCTACTCAGGGTTTTCTGAAGCTAACCAGCTCCAGTTAGCTTCACATTCCAGCTCAGACTTCATACTGTACGTATTAGGAAGGTGGATATTGCTTGTCTGCTTGCCGCTAACAATAGCAGGCTTGTAATTGCGCGTGCATGTCGCAGATGGCTAGTTGAACGTTGAAAATCTTAACTGAGATAATGCTGAAACATATTTTAATTTGTGCCGAAAACAAAATGATGGAAATGTTACCTTGCAAATTCATGGTGTGAAATAGTCTTTATTTTATTGCTTATTAATATCGTTAAGTCTTTATTTTTTTTACTTACTATTATCGTTAATACAGTCTATTTTGTGTTACTTATTATTATCGTTAATACAGTCTTTATTTTATAACTTATTATTATTGTTAATACAGTCTTTATTTTATAACTTATTATTATTGTTAATACAGTCTTTATTTTATAACTTATTATTATTGTTAATACAGTCTTTATTGTATTACTTACTATTATCGTTAATACAGTCTATTTTGTGTTACTTATTATTATCGTTAATACAGTCTTTATTTATAACTTATTATTATTGTTAATACAGTCTTCATTGTATTACTTATTATTATCGTTAATACAGTCTTTGGTGTGCTTATCAATGCACAAGCACCTTTTCCCCCACTCCTATCAATATATATTTTTAAGTGTTACATTGTATGAAGTTTACTAAATGTGTAAAGTGATATATATATAAAAAACTAAACATTTTATTTATAAAATATTTAATCAATTGTCAGAATCTGATTTCATTGGTCCTCAACTCTCGGCTCAGTCATTTCATTCAGGGTAAGTGAAGTTAGCCGCGAGTTAGCCTGCCCCGAAGCAGGTTAGTTCTGAAGGATTTCTTGCCATAGAACTTTACCTGGCTAAAAGGTGAGCCACTTTCATATGACTGGTTATCCCAAGTTGAACTGAGAGTTGACTAACGTTACCTTGCCAACTCCTCAAAACCTGCTTCGTAGGATACCCCTCAGGAGTAGGATAAAGTTACGCTTAGCGATAACACCTGTTTTCAACATTTGTGTTGACAATGTATGCCCAAGTACTAGAGTACAGTGTGAGTGTTTGTATGGCATTTACAGAGTGGTATACAGACCATAGTCTGTTGTGGATGTCGCCAACTCTGCAGGAATGCAACAGAAAGACTACAGTGTATTGTGCTGTTAGACCATACAGTTTACTCAATAACTGCCCATTGTTGTGTGTCCTTGATCCCATACCACCCTCCAACCCCCTCCACCTCCACACGGCATGCCTGCCCATCATAGAGACAATGCTGCTCGTCCACAGCAGAACCCTGCTCCCACACACACACACACTCCCTGGCCCTAACCCTGGCCCTGGTCTGTCCCCAGCCTGGGGTTCAGCCCTGCTGACTTACCCATACAAATACATTCTATTTCTATGGACTGACCCCTGTCCCTGATCTCAAGGCTGATATTAGCATGCAGAGGTGGAGCTGGGACAGAACAGGAAACATCCAGTATCTACACAATCTGTCTCCACAAACAGACACAGAGCCTATGATCTGCTGCAGTACACTGGGCTGAAGGGATGAAAAATGGCTCCACTGTTAATGATTTCTGATCTATTCTAAGATTTAAAAGGGAGAAAAAGATTTAAAGGCAAGTCTATGACTGATGTAGGCTCAAGGCACCAGTCTGCCTGGTACCACTGGTAACGCATCATTTCAAATATCAACTTCTGTTTTTGGATTTAACACAAATCTATCAAAAGCTATGGTCTGTACATATAAAGAATCTGGAACCAGAAGTCTATCTAGCATCCATTAGGCAGTGCTCCTACCTGCTCTCTGTCCCAGGGAGTTGGTGGTGATGCGTTGGGCCATGGGGGTCATGGAGGCCAGGTTGCCTCTAGAGGAAGAGGAGGAGGAGCAGGAGGAGGAGGAGGTGATGGTGCGTCCATCTTTGATCTCGATAGTTAGGAAGGTCTTCATGTCGGGGTCTGCCTCTCCCTGGTTCCCTGGGGTCTTGTCTTCCTTTGAGATGCCCGAGGAGTGCTGCAGCTTTTTAGCCGGCTGCTTCGCCCCGCCTACAGTGCTCATGGATTGAGCAGCGGTTTGCAGATCTTTGGTGGCCACGCCCCCTGGCTGAATTGTGCCCTGACATTGGACAAGGTTCTCTGAGGAGGAGGAAGATGAAGAGTACGATGTAGAACCTACATGGGGTCTCCCGTGCCTGTCTGTAAGGGATCTGATGGATACTGCTGTGGTCATTGCTGTTTGGTTGACTGGCCCTGCTGCTCGTCCCTCACTCAGCTCGGTGGCTCTGCCTAGGACTCGGGCACTGGGGGCTGTCCCATTCCTTAGAGACTGAGAGCCCCTCTTCAGGAATGGGACACTGGGGCTTGGGCTGGGCTCTGTGAACTTACGCATACGGTCCCGCACAGAGTTAGCCCGGCCAAACGGGGCCAAGACAACCGGCTTCTTTTCAGGCACTGCAAAACACAGACAGCACATTAGTGGAAATGACTTACACACAGTAGCAAAGAACAGAGGACCACAGACACAGTCAAGTAATACAAACTCAGTAGTTAATTACCCAGCTCCTCGGTACAGCTGACACACAAAGACTGGAAACATTTCAAAGTCTTCAGCAGGGCAATATGACTAAAATCCCCTAAACTCAAAGCAGCACACTCACTGCCTTTGTCTCCTCATCCTAAAGCTCTCTACAAATCCCTTGATTTTATTTCCCTTCTCTCACACTCCCTCTCTCTCTCTTCCTTTTTCCAGCCCCCCTCCTTTTCTTCACTCGCCCTCCCTCATTCTCCCTCTTTTTCAGTGCGTCAGCTTTGGCCATAAGCTGACAGATGTCTAGGTTGCCTGAGTGTTTCTGGATTCCTGTTCCTTTATGTACAGTAAAATGATGGTCTGCTTTCATCACATATAGGGAAAAGCTACACACTCTTTTAGGGAAGCAGTTTCCTCCCGCTTAATAATCTCGATTTAGTGTGCTTGAGAATCACAAGCTTTTAGGAGCCTGGGGCCACAGACAGGAGATTCTAAAGAAGCACTAGGGGCCGAAAGACAACGTCTCCCTTATGGAGGCAAAACATTTGCGGACACAGACCAGTGTTTACACGGGATAGAGTTAAAAGACAAACATGAACGCACGCACACACACACACACACACACACACACACACACACACACACACACACACACACACACACACACACACACACACACACACACACACACACACACACACACACACACACACACACACACACACACACGATCCTGTGCACTCGTATCTTCCATATTCTATCTCTATCCTGTCCTCTATCGGTGCAACCTCATCCTCCCCTGTATGAAAGGCCCTATACGGCCATGCTGGCCCCGGAAGGCTCCTTCGAATGGAAGCCATTCAACTGATAGGACTTAGGGAGCAGGGCGTCTTGATATTAGAGAAACAGCTATAACTCAGCAGCACCAAGGGCTTCCAGCTCACAGGTCCTCTGGTGTGATGTTATCAACACTGCCGGTGGAGTTTAACAGTAAAGCACAAGTAATGAGGCACACATCCTGGCTGGCTCCCATCTAGAGTGCCTTCAGAGTTCAGACATAACCCTTCAGGGTTATTACATCTAGAGTGCCTTCAGAAAGTATAACATACCCCTTGACTTAATCCATATTTTGTTTTGTTACAAACTGAATTCAAAATGGATTAAATAGATTTTGTTTATCACCCATCTACAAACAATACCACATAATGACAAAATCAGGGCTGAGTATGTAAATATCTTCAAATTTGTTTCCTAACTCCCACATGATCAGACTGAGCATTCCAATGGCCAAAAGAGGCTCAGGGAAATAAATGATAAAAAAATATATATTGGATATATTTTCATGAAATAAACACACAGAGTGATTTATTAGACAGAGTGATGATTTAAAACCACAATTAAAAAGACTGCATGGGGCTTTAAGGGCCACAAAATTGGCAGCGATGACTGGGGTGTAAACTCTGTGGATTTGGAAACTAGAAGTGCTCCTGAGTAGAATGGACACCCCTTTTACTGCGACAGAATGTACAGAACATTTTGTACAGTCCAATAAATGATAAGAGTACACACACACACACACACACACACACAAAAAAAAAAACATTGTTGAACATTTAGGCTTGAGAAAATAAAACAACTAAATCACATATCGCAGAAATATTTTAAAGACGCACTATGCAGAAATCGCTCTGCCATTTCCCGGAGGCTAAAATTCGAATAGTTCACTTAGTTACAGTTTCTGTGGCAAAACAAGCAAGTACAGTGTAGAGAATCATTGTACTATCTAAACCACTGAAATATATTGTCTATAACCAAAAATATTGTATTTTGATTGAAGCTGGTGTCCAAAACCAAAATTGAAAGGCAAAAACAAAATGTAATAATGGTAAGTATAGAACTAGCGCACATAAAACAAATCTACCGCTTCTTAGATGAGAATGACATATATATATAACACACATTTCTATGTGAATTTGGTCAGGTACTGACAAAAAATAAACAGATTTTTACTGAGTTACAGTTCATATAAGGAAATCAGTCAATTTAAATAAATTAATGAGGCCCTAATCTATGGATTCCACACGACTGAGCAGGGGTGCAGCCATGGGTGGGACTTTAAATCATTATTTGACGATAACTAGTATAAAATATATCGATAATTGTGCACATTGTCCACCATTTCACCCTAACTATTAATTTACAAAGTTTACAGGACAAAAAATCCATGATCTTATTCCAAATTTTGTTGTGTTACAGCCTGAATTCAAAATTCATTTAAAAAAAAATTCACACATCTACACACAATACCCCATGACAAAGTGAAAACATGTTTTTAGAAATTGTTGCAAATATATTTAAAATGAAATACAGAAATATCTCATTTACATAAGGACTCACACCCCTGAGTCAATACTTTGTAGAATAATCTTTGGCATCGATTACAGCTTTGAGTCGTCTTGAGTATGTTTGTATCAGCTTTGCATGTCTGGATTTGGGGATTTTCTCCCATTCTTCCTTGCAGATTTCCTCAAGCTCTGTTAAATTAGATGGGGAGCGGCAGTGAACAGCAATCTTCAAGTCTCTCCACAGATTTTCAATGGGATTCAAGTCTGGGCTTTGGCTGGGCCACTCAAGGTCTTTCACATTATTGTTCTGAAGCCATTCCAGCGTTGCTATGGCTGTATGCTTGGGGTCATTGTCCTGTTGGAACTTAAATCTTTGCCACAGTCTATCGTTGTTTGCACGCTGAAGCAGGTTCTCATCAATTCATTGTTCCCGCTCTTCTTACCAGTCTCCCAGTCCCTACTGCTGAAAAGCATCCCCATAGCATGATGCTGCCACCACCATGCTTCACGGTAGGGATGGTGTTAGACGGGTGATAAGCTGTGCCTGGTTAATCTTTTGCCTCGTGCTCTCAAAGTCTTTCACGTGCCTTCTTGCAAGCTGGTGCCTTTTCTCAAGAGTGGCTTCCATCTGGCCAATCTCCCATAAAGCCCAGATTGGTGAAGTTCTGTAAAGCAGGGTTTCCCAAACTCGGTCCTGCTTCCTCTACATTCCTCTACATGTGGCCAGTCTTTATGCATTGTTTCAGGCTTTTACTCTGAAAAATGAGGGAGATACAGCACTTTCAATGAGAGGCCAGTGGAAATTTCCAGCCATGAGTCCTGCACGTGATCGGGAGCACGCATTTCTTGTTTCTCCTTTTCTATTGACAAAGCTTTTGTCCGGTTAAATATTATTGATTATTTATGACAAAAACAACCTGAGGATTGATTTTAAACATCGTTTGACATGTTTATTTTATTCTACTTTTTTGACTTTTCGTCTTGATGTTGAGAGCGCGCATTGTGCCTTTGGATTTCTGAACTAAACGCACCAACAAAACTAAGGTTTTTGACATAAAGAGGGACATTATCGAACAAAACAAACATTTATTGTCTAACATGGAGACCTGGGAGTGCCACCAGATGAAGATCATCAAAGGTAAGTGATTAATTTGAATGCTATTTTGGACTTTTGTGAGCCCTCTCCTTGGCTGGAAAATGGCTGTATAGTTTTTGTGGCTAGGCGCTGACCTAACATAATCGCGTTCTGTGCATTAGCCGTAAAGCCTTTTTGAAATCTGATACAGAGGTTGCATTAACCAGTTGCATCTCTAGGGGCGCTATTTCATTTTTGGATAAAAAACGTTCCCGTTTTAAGCGCGATATTTTGTCACAAAAAGATGCTCGACTATGCATATTCTTGACAGTTTTGGAAAGAAAACACTCTGAAGTTTCAGAATCTGCAAATATTTTGTCTGTAAGTGCCCCAGAACTCATTCTACAGGCGAAACCAAGATGATACATCAAACAGAAAATGAGCAGAATTTCTGAAGCTCTGTTTTCTAATGTCTCCTTATATGGCTGTGAATGCGACAGGAATAAGCTTAGACCTTCTGCCGTTTCCCCAAGATGTCGGCAGCATTGTGACGTATTTGTAGGCATATCATTGGAAGATTGGCCATAAGAGACTACATTTTCCAGGGGTCCGCCCGGTGTCCTTTGTCTAAATTTGTGCGTAATCTTCAGGTGCGGGCATTTTCTCCTGGGATTCAGGAGAGAAAGCACACTTCCACGAACGATATATCATCGAAGAGATATGTGAAAAATACCTTGAGGATTGATTCTAAACAACGTTTGCCATGTTTTCAGTCGATATTATGGAGTTAATTTGGAAAAAAGTTCGCGTTTTGAGGACTGAATTTTCGGGTTTTTTTGGTAGCCAAATGTGATGTACAAAACGGAGCTATTTCTAATACACAAAGAATCTTTTTGGAAAAACTGAGCATCTGCTATCTAACTGAGAGTCTCCTCATTGAAAACATCTGAAGTTCTTCAAAGGTAAATGATTTTATTTGAAGGCTTTTATGTTTTTGTTGAAATGTTGCGTGCTGGATGCTAACGCTAATGCTAACGCTAAATGCTAACGCGAAATGCTACGCTAGCTAGCTAATTTTACACAAATGATTGTTTTCCTATGGTTGAGAAGCATATTTTGAAAATCTGAGATTACAGTGTTGTTTACAAAAGGCTAAGCTTGAGAGATGGCATATTTATTTCATTTCATTTGCGATTTTCATGAATAGTTAACGTTGTGTTATGCTAATGAGCTTGCTGATAGATTTACACAATCCTGGATACAGGGGTTTTTTCATAGCTAAACGTGACGCAGAAAACGGAGCGATTTGTCCTAAACAAATAATCTTTCAGGAAAAACTGAACATTTGCTATCTGAGAGTCTCCTCATTGAAAACATCTGAAGTTCTTCAAAGGTAAATGATTTTATTTGAATGCTTTTCTGTTTTTTTGTGTAAATGTTGCCAGCTGAATGCTAATGCTAAATGCTACGCTAAATGCTACGTTAGCCATCAATACTGTTACACAAATGCTTGTTTTGCAATGGTTGAGAAGCATATTTTGAAAATCTGAGATGACAGTGTTGTTAACAAAAGGCTAAGCTTGAGAGCTAACATATTTATTTCATTTCATTTGCGATTTTCATGAATAGTTAACGTTGCGTTATGGTAATGAGCTTGAGTCTGTATTCACGATCCCGGATCCGGGATGGGGAGATCAGAAAGGTTAAGGAGAAGTATATCTTTAAATGTATGTTAAACACTTCTATCTTTAATCAATGTTTATGATGACTATTTCTGTAATTTGATGTGGCTCTCTGCATTTTCACCGGATGTTTGTTTGAGACAATGATTACTGTACATAATGCACCAATTTCAACTGAGGTTTTTGGACATAAAGATTAACTTTATCGAAAAAAACCACACATTTATTGTGTAACATGAAGTCCTGTGAGTGCCATCTGATGAAAATCATCAAAGGTTAGTGATTAATTTAATCGCTATTTCTGACTTTTGTGAGCCCTCTCCTTGGCTGGAAAATGGCTGTAGGGTTTCCTGTGACAAGGTGCTGACCTAACATAATCTCATGGTGTGCGTTCTCCGTAAAGCCTTTTTGAAATCGGACACTGTGGTTGGATTTACAAGAGGTTTATCTTTAAAATGCTGTATAATACTTGTATGTTTGAGGAATTTTAATTCTGGGATTTCTGTTGTTTTGAATTTGGCGCCCTGCAATTTCACCGGCTGTTGTCGAGGTGGGACACTATCGTCCCACTTGTACCAGAGAGGTTAAACCATTCCGTATTGAGGATTAGACCCACCCGTTGTATAATAAACAAATATTTGCATAACCAAAGAAATATAGAAACTGACTACACCAGAGGTCATTGGGTTCTTGGTCACCTCCCTGACAAAGGTCATTCTTTCCCGTTTCCTCAGCTCTAGGCATAGACTAGTAGCTCCTTATTTTTTTATGTCCCAATGATGGAGACCACTGTGCTCTTGGAAACTGTCAACACTCTAGAAATTGTTTTATACCCTTCCCCCTGCCTCATCACAATAATATCTTGGAGCTCTACGGACAGTTATTTGGACTTCATGGTATAGTTTCTGCTCTGACATGCACTGTCAACATTGGGACGTTATATAGACAGGTGTGTTTCTTTCTAAATCATGTCCAAACAAGTGAATTGGCCACAGGTGGACTCAAGTTGTAGTGACATCTCAAGGGTGATCAAAGGAAATTGGATGCAGCTCAATTTGGACTGTCAAAGGCGTGTGGATAGGAACAGTATTTAAATGAGAAATTTCGGTATTTCATTTTCAATAAGCAAATATTTCTAAAAACATGTTTTCACTTTGGCATGATGGGGTATTGTGTGTAAATGGGTGACAACAATATATTTGATCCATTTTGAATTCAGGTTTCAACAACAAAGTGTCAATTAAGTCAAGGGGTAGGAATACTTTCTAAAGGCACTGTACACACATAGATTCGTTTTTTTATCTGTAAACATGCTCACCTGCATCGCTTGCTTTGCTGAGAGTAGTGAATAAAGTATCTCTGACCTGAAAATGAGAGAGAGAGAGAAAGAGTTTAGATGAAAATAAAACAAAACACAGTAAAGCATCACAGGGCAATAGTGCAGATCCATGGGATGGCACAAGGCACTGGGGGCATAGAGGATCAAACTGGTCATAGTGGCAACCACATGCACACGCATACAGGTGACCAGGGTAGTGTTTGCATTATGTAACAGTGTTTAGAGCGAGGGAGACAAGTTTGTGTCTCTGTTCTTTTTTGGGCTGATCAAGGGGCCATGGGGCCACGATGTGCCTGAACGTCCACAGCGTAATGTAAACATACAGAACATAAGCATATTATATTGCAGGGCCCTATAAAAGAGCCTGTAGCCTATGTTGGGTAAACACTCCCGATAAGGGCGATGACGTGGTGTCATGGTGACCCAAGTCCCTGATGAGAGCTTTGAGCAAACAATAGAGAGACTCAGAATGCTGCAGCATTCTCCTGCCTGTGTGTTTGGCTCTTTCTAGCCAGCCCCAGCGGCTCTCCCTCTGACAGCAGGTGAGGGAGACAGATCTGAGGGGAACCAGAACCAGTTGAGCACAATAAAGGACTTGGGCCCGGCTCTGAGGTGCTGGGTTTATTTGAGTAGCAAATTAACCATAGCTTAACAAAGCTATTAAAAACATACAGAGAAAGATGAGATGTTTATAGTTGCCGACGTGATGAAGGTACTGAGAACTGGTGTTTCAAAATAGAGGGAGGGATGGAAGGAAAGGGAAACGGGATACCTAGTCAGTCGCACAACTGAATGCATTCAACTGAAATGTGTCGTCCACATTTAACCCAAGCCCTCTGAATCAGAGAGGTGTAGGAGAGGGACACTAGGAGAGTGAGCGAACATTGTAGCCTCATCATCATTGCTCAACATCCCCCTCTAGTGGTGTACATATACCCACATATTCTCCTGTTCTACCTAGAGACACATCAGATCATACCAGCAAGCATCACACTGGAAGATTAAACAAGAGTGTACCTTCTGTTCCTGGATGTCTCCTTTTCCCTTGGAACTGCCATTGAGCAAGGTACTGTGGGAGTCTGAGGCTTTCCTGGATGGGACGGCCCCATCAGGCTGATCACAGTTGGTAGTGGAGCGGTCTTGGCGGGGTTGGGCTGAATGGTGGTTGGTGCTCTCAGCCTCTGAATCTGTGCTGGAGGAGGAGCTACTCATGGTCACCTCTGGCTCTTCCACACGGCCCCGCTCAACAGAAGAGACACCCACGCTCAGGTCAGAAGTCCCAGAGTCCAGTCGTTTCCGTGACAGCAGCCCTGCACTGTCAGAGGTCTCAGAGCCTAGAGGGGCTTGCGGTCCCGTGCTGGAGTCTGATGTGCCAGAGTCTAGTCTCGGTCTGAAGCGGGACTCGGAGGCCCCAGAGTCCAGTCTGCCTCTGTGGACTGAACACTGGCTTCTGTCTGACGATCCTGAGTCCACCCTGGTCCTGAAGGCTGAGCCCAGACCCAGGCTCTTTTCTGACGCTCCTGAGTCCACCCTGGTCCTGAAGGCTGAGCCCAGACCCAGGCTCTTTTCTGACGCTCCTGAGTCCACCCTGGTTCTGAAGGCTGAGCCCAGACCAAGGCTCTTTTCTGAGGCTCCTGAGTCCACCCTGGTCCTGAAGGCTGAGCCCAGACCCAGGCTATTTTCTGACGCTCCTGAGTCCATCCTGGTTCTGAAGGCTGAGCCCAGACCAAGGCTCTTCTCTGAGGCTCCTGAGTCGAGACGTGGCCTGGAAGCCAGGGTGTGGTCCGAGGATGTCGAGTCAGAGCACTGGCGGTGGGACAGGACCACATCCACCTCTGATGATGTCACAGGGTCCCAGATCTTTGGGTGGTTCAGCAGAGGGCCGGAGACCTCTTTTCTCACCAGGGGGTCCAGAACTAGAACCATGCCTGTGTTGGAGCCTACGGAACACAACCACCACAATACAGTGAGTGGACACAGTGGAACATACCCATGATCTAGTTGGAGAGCAAGATGGCGCCGACAGAGATGGTCACCTCGCTTCAGGTCCTTAGGAAACTATGCAGTAATTTGCTTTTTTATGTATTATTTCTTACATTGTTAGCCCAAAAAATCTCAAGTGTTATTATATACAGCCAGGAAGAACTATTGGATATAAAAGCGACGTCAATTTACCATCATTACGAACATTACGTCTTTCCTGAAGCGGGTCCTTTGTTCGGACCTCCACTCTGGACATGGGATATAATCTCAGAGGCCGACCCAAAACAACGCGGTCGCCGAAGGAGAGGCACACGGAGCGGCCTACTGGTCAGACTTAGAAGGCGAGCACACCATCCACGGCTTTCGAGTATATTATTCCCCAATGTCCAATCTCTAGAAAACAAGGTGGGTGAAAATATGGCACGAGTTGCCTTCCAGAGAGACATCAGAGATTGTAACATTCTCTGTTTCACGGAAACATGGCTCACTCGGGACATGTTGTCAGAGTCGGTACGGCCACCAGGTGTCTTCATGCACCGCGCCAACAGAAACAAACATCTTTCTGGTAAGAAGGGCGGGGGTGTATGCCTTATGATTAACGACTCAGGGTGTAATCATAACAGCATACAGGAACTTAAGGCCTTTTGTTCACCGGACCTTAGAATTCCTTACAATCAAATGCCGTCCACATTATCTCCCAAGAGAATTCTCTTCGATTATAGTCACAGCCGTGCATACACCCCCCCCCCCCCCCCCCCCTCCCCTAAGTAGATACCTCTACGGCCCTGAGAGAACTGGACTCCATGTAAACTGCAAACCATATATCTTGAGGCTGCATTTATTGTAGCTGAGGATTTTACAAAGCTAATCAGAGAACAAGGCTTCCTAAATTCTATCAGCATATCGAATTCTATGCATATAAAGCCTTCCCCCGCCCTCCCTTCGGCAAATCTGACCATGACTCCATTTTGTTGCTCCCATCCTATAGGCAGAAACTAAAACAGGAAACGCCGGTGCTCAGGTCTTTCCAACACTGGTTTGACCAATCGGATTCCACGCTTCAAGATTGCTTTGATCACATGGACTGGGATATGTTCCGGGTAACCTCAGACAATAACATTGACGCATACGCTGACTCTGTGAGTGAGTTTATTAGCAAGTGCATCAGAGATGTTTTACCCACTGTGACTATTAAAACCTTCCCTAACCAGAAACCGTTGATTAATGGCAGCATTCACACAAAGCTGAAAGGGCAAACTACCGCTTTTAATTGTGGCGAGGCGACTGGAAACATGACCGAATACAAACCGTGTCGTTTTTCCCTCCGCAAGGCAATCAAACAAGCAAAGCATCAGTATAGAGACAAAGTAGAGTTGCAATTCAACGTCTCAAACACGAGACGTATGGGGTAGGGTCTACAGTCAATCACGGATTTCAAAAATCAACTCCGTCGCAGACATCGACATCTTGCTCCAAGACAAATTAAACAACTTCTTTGCTCGCTTTGAGGACAATACAGTGCAACTGACACAGCCCGCTACCAAAGCCTGTGGGCACTCCTTCTCCGTGGCCAACGTGAGTAAAACATTTAAACGTTTTAACCCTCGCAAGGCTGCCGGCCCAGACGGCATCCCTAGCCGAGTCCTCAGAGCATGCACAGACCAGCTGGCTGGTGTGTTTACGGACATATTCAATCGATCCCTATCCCAGTCTGTTGTCCCCACATGCTTCAAGATGGCTACCATTGTTCCTGTTCCCAAGAAAGCTAAAGTAACTGAACTAAATGACTATCGCCTCCCGTAGCACTCACTTCTGTCATCATGACGTGCTTTGAGAGACTAGTCAAGGATCATATCACCTCCACCCTACCTGACATCCTAGACCCACTCCAATTTGCTTACCGCCCAAATAGGTCCACAGACAACGCAATCGTAAATCACACTGCCCTTTCCCATCTGGACAAGAGGAATACTTATGTAAGAATGCTGTTCTTTGACTACAACTTAGCATTCAACACCATAGTACCCTCCAAACTCGTCATTAAGCTCGAGACCCTGGGTCTCGACACTGCCATGTGCAACTGGGTCCTGGACTTTCTGACGGCCGCTCCAGATGGTGAAGGTACCCTGCTGATCCTCAACACTGGGGCCCCACAAGGACGCATTCTCAGCCCTCTCCTGTACTGCACTGTCGGAACTAGAAGCACAAGCATTTCGCTACAGTCGCATTAACATCTGCTAACCATATGTATGTGACCAATAAAATTTGATTTGATTATAGTGCAGAGGAACACTATGGAAATACAACTCTGCTCTGTACAATTCTGTTCTTGCATTTTTTTTGTTTCTCTGACCAAACATAAAAAAAGATGGAATGTGGGGTCACGTGAGAGGTTGGTTGCTGGAGAACTTGTGGATTGCTGATGGATATGAAAGGTTTCTGCATATGCCAAATCCCCAAGAGCGTGGGAGAGACATGTGAGCGTCACTGGGTATACGAGAGGAGACACATGGAGACATAATGGGATGTAGGCATTTCCTCCAGGTCTGACTCAATTCCTGGACCAGATGTCTACGTGTGCGTGTGCGTATGTGAGAGAGAAAGCGCCACAACAGTAGGTGGTAACCGAGCAGTAGGAAGTGTAGGGGGAAGTGGGGGGGGGGGGGGGTGAAATAGAGACTAGGATAAGTACTTCCCCTCCCCCGGTCCCTATCCCACATCCTCCATTCCTCCTCCATTCATCAGGAAACCACACTCCAAACAACACTGCAGTGCCCACATCCTACCCCTCCTAGATCCAGAGTATCTCACTCCGTCTCTCGCTCTCTCAACCTACCTCTTACCCTGTGATGCTCACTGCTCAGTGCCTTTAACATTGGGTGGCTGTACAGAGACCACAGACAAGCTGCGTAAAAGACACCGACAGAGTGGAAAATCACAGTGTCCTTACAAGAGACACATCATTGTATGATAACACATCTCTGCATACCCTAGCCATGTGTTCGATCCAGAGTTCACAAAGCGTGCAGGTCTGTCATTTACAAACCAAATCAGTGAGGGAAAGCCCCATTCTGGCCTAAGACGTCCACAGCCTCCGCAGCCTTTTCAAGACCCTCGAAAGGCCTCCCAGAGCCAGGAGCAGGATGAGGTTCACTTGATTGGTTGATTAAATAGTTATTGACTGGGGTTGAATAAGAAACGTGCTTATTATAGGCATTCACTTCAAAAATCACAACATGGCTGCCTTTCTCACGAGGCCCTATAAAATAGACCACGTGATCTAATGAAGGCCCCAGTCAACTCCAATGAAAAGAGAACTAAAGTTAAAGGGATGATGTTTGTCCAGTCCATTGTGCCCTGTTGTGAGGGTTTCTGGGAAAACCCCTACTGCTCTTGGAGAATGGTTTTAAATAACCACACTCATGCATAAAGCAGAGAGCCCCCCTCCTCTAACCCTTCTTTAAATAGCAACAACAACAAAAGCAGTCTTTTCAGTGACAAGTTCAAATTTGAGGAGTCTGGCTCCCTATCACTCAGAGTGGCTCAGTGGAACGTGCCATGTCTCTCAAACGGGTAATTTCCTAAATCACAGCCTTGTCACCAACACTGTGGACTGTGAGCATGTATACGTGTGCAAGACATGCTGCTGTATATTTGTGTGTGTGTGTGTGTGTGTGTGTGTGTGTGTGTGTGTGTGTGTGTGTGTGTGTGAGAGAGAAAAAGGAGAGAGAGGTATGTGTGTGCCATTGTACCCCCCTAATCTTCAAAGTTAAGTTCTCTCTTTCTAGCCACTTCTCTCCTTCTCTCTGTTAAAAATGACATCTCACCCCCCTTGCCACTGGCAGAACCCACTCCACCCTATCCTGTTTGTTCCCAGCCTCTAACTTCCGGTGTCTTTGTGTATCAGCGTCCATTTCAAACAGCTCCTACCCTCAGTCCTTCTGCTCTGTGGAGGTCTGCTCCTGCCAGCTGCTGGCCCTGACTTCAACCCGGTACAAATTGTAGGGCGAGGGCAGAGCAAGGAGAGCTGGGTGTTTTTGGTCCATGTCAAGAAAGGATTCTGTTCTAGTTCTGGTATGTGGTTTAAATAGCAGAGGTATCAC